>NW_023330789.1:0-61621 GCF_011100685.1 Canis lupus familiaris | reverse complement strand
CAGCCCTGAATGCGGGTTCCACACCTAGCAGGGAATCTGCTCTGGATTCTCTCCCTCTCCTTCTGCCCCTCCCCCTACCAGTGCCCTCACATACATTCTCTCTCTCTCTCTCTCTCTCTCTCTCTCTCAAATCTTTTTAAAAACTGAGATAGAGACTTCCGGGAGCGCCCGGGCGCCGCGCCCGCCCCCTGCGCGCAGCGCTGTCCGCCCGCCGCCCCGCACGGCGCAGCCCCGCGAGCGCGCAGCCAGGCCGGAGCCCCCGCCCCGGCTCCCGGCGGCCATGGGGGCGTCCGCGCGGCTGCTGCGCGCCGTGATCATGGGGGCGCCGGGCTCCGGCAAGGGCACCGTGTCGTCGCGCATCACCAAGCACTTCGCGCTGAAGCACCTCTCCAGCGGGGACCTGCTCCGGGACAACATGCTTCGGGGCACAGAAATTGGTGTGTTAGCCAAGACTTTCATTGACCAAGGGAAGCTCATCCCGGATGGTGTCATGACTCGGCTGGCCCTTCATGAGCTGAAAAACCTCACCCAATATAGCTGGCTATTGGATGGTTTTCCAAGGACACTTCCACAGGCAGAAGCCCTGGACGGAGCTTATCAGATAGACACAGTGATTAATCTGAACGTGCCCTTTGAAGTCATTAAGCAGCGTCTCACCGCGCGCTGGATTCATCCGGCCAGCGGCCGAGTCTACAACATCGAATTCAACCCTCCCAAAGCCGTGGGCATTGATGACCTGACAGGGGAGCCTCTCATTCAGCGGGATGATGACAAGCCAGAGACGGTTGTCAAGAGACTCAAGGCTTATGAAGTCCAAACACAGCCGGTCCTGGAATATTACCGGAAAAAGGGAGTATTGGAAACCTTCTCTGGAACAGAAACCAACAAGATCTGGCCCCATGTGTATGCTTTCCTACAAACAAAAGTTCCACAAATAAACCAGAAAGCATCGGTTACTCCATGAGGAAAAGTGTACATCACCAGTAAGATGAGCAGAGACTCCTCACCTGTGCATTTAGAAGCTCCGTGTTCTGAGACTGGCATGTATGAATTCTTTGAAAATTATATTAGTTTCACTTCTACTGATTTCATTCTGGAAATTAAGAATGGGCCAAATGAGTCCGATACTAAGATTCATCTTTTTGTCTACCCAGGGTATCTTCTATGGGTATGTAATTTAAAAACATCAGATGTCCTAATTAAAAGAGCAATTGGTAGTAATATTAACTTTTGTTCAGAAGACTTAAGTGGTTGATAAAAAATTTTCTTATTCTTTGGAGAAGCTAAAAACATTTCCATGTCACTCGGTAAAGTAGCTCATCAGAGAAATGTGTTGTAGACTGATGCCAAAACCCAGCATCGTTAGCACTGTGGTACATGGTTTTGTGAAACACTATCAAATTCTAGAAAACAAGCAACCAGATATGCAGATTAGTTTCAGGATGCAAATTCACTGTTGCCTTTACAGTAAGAAACTTAAAAACTTAACCGTATATACTGTATTTATTATGTCATAAACAAACTTTCAGTTTATTCAGAATTTTCAGTCTGCTATAAAATTGTGTTAAATTAGCATATAGGAAAATATTACTTTCCTGTGACAGGTTTTGAGAACATGTGTATTGAAAAAAATGATTTATTAGAAATTGACACTGGAAGTTCTTACAAAAGCACTGAGGTTGAATTATCAACAGAAAATGTAATTAGTCTTGTGTTTTCAGATTATTGCTCAGGTTAGAAGTATAAGTATGTGCTTTAGGATCTACTTGCCAGTTTCTCTTTTTGATCACTATGTAAAATCTGCTGTGATGAGTGACAAAATACAAGAAGAAAAGCAAACCCATGGCCCTACATAAAAGCAAGCATACTGGGTCCTCAGGAAGTAGAAATAGATCAGCTATGCCTGGGGAGAATTTCCCTGACATGCTTAACAATCATAATTAGTAAACAATCAATTAGTAAACTAATCAAATTAGTAGCAATTAAAAGGATTTACATGAGAGGTTAAAAAGGACCAGGAAGGTAACTGAGTTTGTTGAAGGACTTTATTCCTAGTGAAAGCAGCGGGCAGCTGCTGGCTTTCCCTGCCACCGTCAGCAGGGCAAGAACTCCACCTGTGTGTGTAGCCTGAGTAAGTAGCCCTTTAAAAGCGAAGAGAATTTGATTTCTTCGTAGGGCAACAAGGATGCGTGCTTATGTCCTGTGGCCTGGCAGGAAGAGTGGGGCGATGAGAGGTGGATGAAAAAATCAGCTACATCTTCAGTGGGATATTTACTCTTACTTGGTGCTAAATCAGATGCAACGAGTCCTGGTACAACCTGTTATGAACTGCCTTTGAACACCGGCCTGTTATCCCAGGCACTCAAAATATAAATGCCAGCAAGTGGTTCTTCGTGTATTTTTGTGGGAAAAAACTTTTCTTTTGATTTTTAAAAATTCAATGTTGATCTTTCAGAATGGACCAAGGCTTTTTTTAAAAAGGATTGCAGGACACATTTAATTCTTTACAAAACTTTCTGTAATGCCTTATTTGAATGTATTATGTGCTTTCTAAAACTGTGGTGAACTACTAAGCTTATGAATATTACTGGCTTTCCTGGCATACATGACTCTTAATGTACTACAATAAAATTAAATTCTAGAACAAAAAAAAAAAAAAAAAAACTGAGATAGAGGGATCCCTGGGTGGCGCAGCGGTTTGGCGCCTGCCTTTGGCCCGGGGCGCGATCCTGGAGACCTGGGATCGAATCCCACGTCGGGCTCCCGGCGCATGGAGCCTGCTTCTCCCTCTGCCTGTGTCTCTGTCTCTCTCTCTCTCTCTCTCTCTCTCTCTGTGTGACTATCATAAATAAATAAAAATTAAAAAAAAACACTGAGATAGAGGAGTGCCTTGGTGGCTCAGTGAGTTAAGTGTCTGCCTTTAGTTCAGGTCATGATCCCAGGGTCCTGGGATCAAGCCCCACAGTCAGACTCCCTTGTTCAGTGGGGAGTCTGCTTTTATCTCTCCCTCTACCCCTCCCCCTGCTTATGTGCTCACACTCTCTCTCTCCTTCCCTTTCTCTCTCTCTCTCAAATAAAGTCTTTAAAAAAATAGTTATGATAAAAACAGAAGTGTGAGATGAGAAAACTTCTAGGAAAATGCTTTATTTTCTGCTTTTAAATTTCAAAAGAATATCTAATGATGGGTTCTATTATTGTATACAGCAATCTCATTTTTATTTTTTTTATTGGAGTTCAGTTTGCCAACATATAGCATAACACCCAGTACAGCACATTTTAGAACAAGAAAAACTCTGAATTGATCCTCGTTAACTTTATTACAGAAAGTGGTAAAATAGCTGTGGAATACAGACAGTGTGAAGAGATTACAGATGCCAGAACCCAAGAGGAGCTACATGATTTAATTCAAGCACCTGGTTATTAAAGCTCAAGGGTTCCACAGCTATACTATACTATACTATAACCATAATTTAAAGCAACTGACAGGATTTGGAAGACTATAGTTAGCTCTGTCATCTTTTGGGAAATGTGAAACTCTGAAACTGCTTTTGAGTGCAGGGAATTTCTGGGGCTTTTCTTGAAGTCTTGGCCCTTGGCTCTGACCCCTTATTTGAAATTTGGAGAGCCAATTGCATCAGAGTGCTCCTATAGTTGTGGACATAGAAGAGGACACAGCCTTTTAGCGCTCCCCTCAAACAGAATCTCAGGGACTTGGGAACAGAGTAACTATGGCCTTAAGTGAGATGATGCTACAGCATTTGAAAACCTTTATGTGCATTGGGACACCTGAGTGACTCAGTGGTTGAGCATCTGCCTTGGGTTTGGGGCCTGATCCCAGGGTCCTGAGATGGAGTCCCACATCAGGCTCCCCTCAGGGCTCTGTGTGGCTCTCATGAATAAATAAAATATTTTTTTAATTGTCTTTCAAATAAGGTATATTACCCAGATATCAGTATCACATAGACATCTTGTATGAAATATTTTGTTGAAGAACTTTTCTGTAACCCTAACCCTGAATTAGGGATTAAGTTGACAAAGTAATTTCTAAAATAAAATGCCAATGTTCTATATATTGAATGTTAAAAAAAAATAAATAATAGGAGCAAAGAATGTGTTTCATGTCATTAAGAACTTAATTTGGGGCTAGAATTCTGATTATTTAACTAACTCCGAAGTTGCAACATTTGTTTTGGAAGGGAAGAGAGTAGAGAATGAAAAGATGGTTACTTTCTGAAAAAGCATTTGAAGTTTTGTCTGTGCAAAAATTCTTCTAATTCAATTTAAATCAAGCCAGTCAAGGAAATTTCAGACTTATCCAAGTTTACACTTTAAGAAGTCTAGCTTCCTGTGAAATGTGAGAGAAAGAGATTCAGTATTGATGCTATAGATTTCAGAAACCTGACTCTAACAACAGATCCATTCCTAAATAAGACCAGTTATGGAATTAGTTCCATTTAAAAACCATAGTATGTGCTAGACACTGGGAATAGGATAAAATCCGTTCTCTCCAACAGCCCTGGCGGCGCAGCGGGTTAGTGCGGCCTGCAGCCCAGGGTGTGATCCTGGAGACCCGGATCGAGTTCCGCGTCGGGCTCCCTGCATGGAGCCTGCTTCTTCCTCAGCCTGTGTCTCTGCCTCTGTCTCTCTGAATAAATAAATCCTTGAAAGCAAAGCAAAACAAAAACCTACGTTCTCCAGAGCTTGTGCCAGCCCATAAACACGGACTAAAATGAAAGAGATTATAGAAAGGACAGTGAAGGAAGTAAACGGGGCGCTAGTTACAGTATTTCCAGAAAGTTTAACATGCTGACCTCAACATTTTAAGTGCCTTCTCCATGCGTGCACACAGGGTAGACCTCAAGGTTACTGTTCTAGATTGACAGGTGTGTTGAGTGTAGGTGGGACGCGGAAGTTTTCCATCCTAATGTAAACGGAGGGCTAGTCCCTTGGTTTCAGACTCTCACTCCCAGAATGAATTGCTCACCTCTCCCCTCCCCCCATGCCCCCAAGCCCCTCCCACAGGAGTTTGGAGCCATCGCTGATTCAGTGGTAGGTAGCCTCCTCCTAACACAGTAGTGAATTAAAACTCAGACATGCGTATTGAGAACTTAGAGGAGTCTACGGCCATACCACCCTGAACGCGCCCGATCTCGTCTGATCTCGGAAGCTAAGCAGGGTCGGGCCTGGTTAGTACTCGGATGGGAGAACTTAGAGGAAATGGCAACATTCAGAGTAACCGTGAAGTGTGCTCCCCTCCCCACTGTCCCTGTGCTTATTCTTCAGGTCAGCCTCTTTTCTTAGAAGCAGTACAGCCAGGGGGAGGAGGAATGTGTCTCGGATTTAAGCTTTGAAGAGGACAAGTTCGATCCGCCAGAAGTGGACTAGCATTTTGAATCTCCGGGACGCCAGGTCTTCTGCTTCCTGGGGAAACTGCTCCACACCCCGACCCTACACCTCAGAGCGGCTGGAGTCTGGGTCCTTGCAGACTCCAGCAGCCCAAATCCTTCCCTGTAGCTCGGCGGGAGGTAGTGGTGGCCTTTGCAGGGGAAGGGAGGCTTGGCCTGGGGATTCTGGGGAAGAGGCTTGAACCAGGGGCTTCGGAGCCCAGCCGCACCCCAGCTGTGCCAAGCTCACAAAGGTGGCGTAAATAAAGGGTGGGACGCAGGCGGGGGAGGGGCGCGCAGTTGCTAACAATGGGGGCGTCACCGGGCTCCCTGAACATTTCGGTTTCTCTGGCGAGACCGAGCGCCCCACTGGCTTGGGTCTCTGCTCCGCAGAGTATCATGTCCAGGCTTTGCCTCTCCCTTTTGTTTCTTTTTACCTGGCAACCGTCGTGGTTGTTGGGCCAGGAAGCTCCGCTTCCGGCGTGGGCCCGTCGGACCTCCGGCCCTCGGAGATCCCCGGAACCCCCGGAACCCCCGGAACCCTGGTCTTCGCACTCTTCTGAACTCCTGCATGAATCGCTCCAGGCACTTACCCCCCGCAGAGGCGGGGGGGGGCTTTAATAACTTGAGGTCCTCTGCTCCAGCCCAGATATCGGCCCCGCCTAAGCAGTTGACTGAGACTTTGGTTCCATTCCTGGACACGGATTCAAATGGTGAGCTGCCCCCAGAGACAGATCAGTATCTGAATGACAAGCCAACCCTGCACGAAAGGCTCTTACAAGTGGTTCCAGCGTTGGGTGATGAGAATCAGGCCATAGTTCTACCTCCTCCACTCAAAAGTAAGATGAAAACTGGAGATGAGCCAGAAGATCACCAGTCATTGGAAATACTTGCTCCACCTCTGGACAGTCAGGGTTTAAACCAAAGAAAGTTTTTTGTTTCATCCCCAAACCTGGACAAAGATCTAGTTCAGCATCGAAGGCTTGCCAAAGTTGTTATTGGAACTCCAAACCAATTTGCAAATAAAGAGCTCCTAGAACAACTGCAGGACGATTATTCAGATTCTGGTATGGATATCATATACCCTGAGGAAAACCGACCAATGGATTTCCCAGGGGGACCAGATCAACCCCCAGAGCTCCCTGAGGAGCTTGAAATTTCTTCACTCCTGCAGGAGACCCCTGCAGGACCTCTCCAGTCCACTGTAGAGGAACCTGAACCTTTTGTGCCTGGAGTGGAGGCCCAGGCCAAGCATCCAGAGTCCCCTGAAGAGACAGAAACACCTCCACTTCTTCAGGACGCTCTATCTCAGCCTCCAGAGATCCTTAAGGAAGCTGGAAATTCTGTAAGCCCACAGGAGGCCCCAGCTGAACCTTCAAGTACCCCTGAAGTCCAACAGGAAGCCTCAGCTCAACCTACAGAGGCACCTGAGGAAGTAGAACCTTGGACCCCTCAGGAGGCCCCAGCTCAGCCACCAGAGGAGAAGGTACCACCTCAGGAGGTAAATGTGCCATCTCTGAGTCAGAATGAAGCTCAGCGGCCAAAATTACACAATGTCACTGTTAAACCTGTAGATTTGGCACTTACTGTAACTGTGACTCAGCCTCCACAGCACCCCAAGAAGGCTGAGCCTGCAATCCTGCAAGAACAACCAGCTCAGCCACCAGAGCTGTCTTTGGGGGAGGTGGAACCTATTCCAACCCAGCAGGAGCACCCAGCTCAACCTCTAGAGCATCATGAGGTGAAAGTTGCACCTCCAGGTCACCATCAGGTTCAACAGTTAAACCTGCCCAATATCACTGTTAAACCTGCAGGCGTGCAGGTTACTGTAACACCAGAACCCACTACAGAGGTGGGACCTTTGCCAGTTCAACGTGAGTCTGTCACTCAGCCCTCTGTGCCCCTTAATGTGGAACCTTTTGCAACCCAGCATGAAGCCCCAACTCTGCCTCCACAGTCCCCTGAGGAGAATGAACATTTGCCATTTCAACAGGAGACTCCAACTGAGTCCCCAGAATCTCCCACACAGGAGAAACCTCCAACACAGCAGGAGACCCCTGTTCAGACCCCTGGAGAGGTTAAACCTTCCACAACCCAGCAGGACACCCTGGCTCAGGATTCACAGGCTCCTGAGGAGGGTGAATCACCTTCAACCCAGGAGGAGGCCCTGGCTCAACTTCCAGGGACTCAGGAAGAGAAGGAACCTTCTCCACCCCAGCAGGAGGCCCCTGCTGAGCTTCCACAAATCCCTGAGGAGGGTGAACCTTCCTCAATACAGGAGGAGAGCCAGGATCATCATGCACAGACTCCTGAGAAAGCTAAACCTTCTTCAACCCAGCAGGAGGCCCCAACCCAGTATCCACAGGCCTCTGAGGAGGGAGAACCATCTCCAGCTCAGGAAGAGGCTCCCACTCAATTTCCACAAATTCATGTGAAGAGTGGGTTTCCAGAACAACATCCAGCCCCTGCTGAAAATGTTGAACCTTATCCAGATCAGCAGGGAGTACCAACACAGACTGGAGATCTTCCTGAAGAAACTGAACTTTCTCCAAGCCAGCAGTGGAGCTCATCTCTGCCTCAGATGCCTGTCGTAGGTGTAGAACCTTCTCCAGTCCAGCCTGAGCACCAGGCTCAGCCTCCAGAGTCCTCTACAGATATTGTAGCTCAGCCTCCAGTACATCATGAGGTGACATCCTCCCGTCTAGGTCCTGGTGAAGCTCAGCATCCAATGTTGCCCAATATCACAGCAAAACCTGTAGATCTGGAGGTTTTCATAACTCCAGTGCCCACTAAGTTTGAACATGCTCCAGGGCAGCAGGAGGCCTCTGCTCAAGCTCCAGTTCCCCCTGAGCAGGTTGAATTTTCTCCAGCCCAGTCCGAGCTTCTTTTCCAGTCTCCAGAGACCCTTGAAGATGAATTTCCTCCAGGCCAACAAGAACTCATAGTAAAGACTCCAGACCCTCCTAAGGAGATGGAACCTACTTCAGCCCAACAGGAGGCCCCAGCTGAGCCATCAGAGCCCCATAAGGAGAATTGAAACCATCTTCAAATGAGTACACAGTCTCAGCTCATTCTCAGGGGCCCACTGAAGACGTCAAGCCTCCAACCCAACCAGAGGTTCCAGCTCAGCCTTCCTGTTTCCCCAGCAGGTCCCAGCTATATCTCCTGAGCCCCGACAGGAGGTAGAGCCTTCTGCCACACAACAGGAATCCCCAGCCCAGTCTTTAGAACTTCTGACAAAGTGGAACCTTCTTCCAGTCTCTCAAAAGACCCCTTCTCAAGCTTCTTCTACAGTTTCCTGAGAAGGTGGAATCCTCTCCAGTCCTGCAAGAAGCTCCATCTCTACCTCTAGAGCCCCTTAAGGAGGTAGAACTTTCTCCAGCCCAACAGGTGGCACAGACTCAGCCTTCAGAGCTCCCTGAGAAGCTAGAGTCATTTCCAATTCTGCAGCAGGCTTCAACTCAGTCTCCAGAGCCCCATCAAGAGTCAGAACCTTCTCCAGCTCAGCCTCCAGAGCCATCTAAGGAGGTTGAACCACAACTTCCAGTCCATAACGAGATGACAGTTCCACCTCAAGGACAAGATCAAGCTCAGCGTTCAAGCTTGCCCAGTGTCACTGCTAAACCTGTTGACTTGGAGTTTACTGTACCTCCAGAGCCTTCTACAACCCTGCAGCAGACTCTAGCTCCTCCAGAGGATCCAGAGGTGACACTTCCACATCCAGAACATGTTGAGGCTCAGAGTCCAAATTTGTCTGAAGTCACAGTTCAACCTTTAGATCTGGAGCTTACCATAACACCAGAACCCATTACAGAGGTTGAAACTTCAACCATGCAAGAGACTCCAGGTCCTCCTTTAGAGCCACCTGACGAGTCTGTAATGCAGCCTTCCCATGTATCGGGAGGTGACAGGTTCCAACTCCAGGTCAGGATCAAGCTCGGCATCTATTGTTACCCAATGTAACGGTTCAGCCTTTGGACTTGGAGCTTACCCTAACTCCAGAACCCACCACAAAAGTTGAACATTCTACAACCGTGAGTAAAACTACTGTTCCTCCAAAGGGACATGGAAGTGACATTTGCACATCAAGAGCAGGTTTCAAGCTCAGCATCCAATCTTGACTGAAGTCACAGTTCAGCCTTGGACCTGGGGCTTACCATAACTTCAGAATTCACTAAGGAGATTGAACTTCCTCAACCTATGCAGGAGACTCCAATCCAGCTTCCAGAGCCACCTAAGGAGGTTACTGTAGCTCAATCTCCAGTATATCAGGAGGAGACCCATTTCCAACAACCAGGTTGGGATCAAATTCAGCCTCCATCATCACCCAGTGTAACAGTTCAACCTTTGGACCTGGAGCTTACTGTAAGTCAAGACCCATACAGAAGTTGAACATTCTACAGCCCTGAAAAAGACTTAGCTCCTCCAAAAGACGTGGAGGGTGACATTTGCACATCTAGAGCCAGGTTCTGTCTCGGCCGTCACAAACTTGACTAAGGTCACAGTTCAACCTTTGGACCTGGAACTTACCATAACTCCAGCATCCACTACAGAGATTGAACCTTCTCCAACCATGCCTCTAGAGCTGCCTAAGGAACTTGTAGCTCAACCTTCCATATATCAAGAGGCAGCAGTTCCAACGTCAGCTCAGGATCAAGCTCAGCACCTGTGGTCACCAATGTGACAACACAACCTTTGGCCCTAGAGCTTACCATAAGTCCAAAACCCACTACAGAGGTTGAACAGTCTACAACTTCTGCATCAGACTACAGCTCCTCCAAAGGACCTTGAGGCTGACATTTCCCACCATCAGAGCAGGTTCAGGTTCAGCATTCAACCTTAAATAAAGTCAAGTTAAACCTTTGGACTTGGGGCTTACCATAACTCCAGAACCTACTACAGAGACCAAACCTTCTCCAACCATGCAAGAGACCCCAAACTCAGCCTCCAGAGCCACCTAAGGAGGTTGTAGTTCAATATCCATTCCATCAGGAGGGGACAGTTCCAACCCTAGGTCAGGATCAGGCTCCGTATCCAACTTTACCCAGTGTCACAGTTCATCCTGTGGACATGGGACTTACATAACTTCAGAACCTACTACCCAGGTTGAACGTTCTACAACCACCAAGACTTACAACTCCCCCTCCAAGGACCTTGAGATGACGCTTGCGCATCTCGAGCAGATTCAGAGGCAACATCCAAACCTGACTGAAGTCACTGTTCCACCTATGGACCTGGAAATTACTGTAACTGCAGGAATCCAATATGGAAGTTGGAACCTTCTCCAGCCAGGCAAGAGACCACCAACTCAGCCTCCAGAGCCACCTAAGGAGGTTAAAGTTCAATATCCATTTCATCAGGAAGTGATGAGTCCAACTCCAAGTAAGGGTGAAGTCCAGCATTCCAGAATCACCCAGCATCACATTTCATAATGGGGGCTTGGGGCTTACCATTACTTCCAGAACCTATTACAGAGCTAAACATTCTGCAGACCACGAAGAAGACTACAGCTCCTTCTCCAGCGGACCTTGAGGTGACACTTGCAACATCGAGAGCGTGTTCAGAGTCAAACAGCCAAACCTGACTAAGTCACTGTTCCACCTATGGACTTGGAAATTACTGTAAGTCACCAACCAGAGTCATCTGAGTCGGTTCTCCCCCCAACGACTCAGCCCTCAGTGGTGCATTTTTGCAAAATACTTCCCAGAAAAGGCATATACAAACTTTCACACTGAGCAGCCAGAAACAGAGTGTTACCACAAATGTCAACATATGTGAGCTCTGTACCTGCAAAGATGAGACGCTATCGTGTACTGGTTCATCCAGCCCAAGCAGAGGCTCCGCAGAGTGCCTGTGCCAGAGCCCAACACGGACAACAACACCTTCACCATCTTGTAAGAATTTGCCTTTCTCATTTGTTCCCTGCCTCCTGCTTGACACACAGCAGCCTTTCTTTGAGGTCTTCCTGGGCCTTCGTCATCTCCCCAACCATGTTGACTGACTCTCTCTTTTTACCTTTCTTTGACAACTGTCCTTATCTTCATTTTCCTGTTTGCTGTGGTTCCCACGTCTGCACTCGTTTACTTGTAATTGTCCTTATTCTTATCCAGTTTTTTTTAGCCCCATGATTAATCGCTTAACCTCTACTCTCCCATCTTTATAGCAACATGTCCCTCTTTCCATCTCCTTGTGTATACAAAAAAGTGGGTTAAGAGTAGAGATTCCGGAATTAGACTGCCTGGTTTGAATTGAGTTTCTGTCACTTATTAGCTTTTGATTCAATTTCCTTATCTATAAAATGGGGTAATAAGTTTACTACCTTGTGGGATTATTGTGAGATTTGGTGAGTTAATACATATAAAAACACGTTTTTCAGTGCCTCACATATATGTGAGTGTTAGCTATTATTTGATTCCTCAGCTATGTTTAGAACTCATCTTGTCCCTTGGTTTTCTATATACAGCACCCATTTTATGCCCCGCCCAGGACTCAGTACTGTGGCAGCCATGCAAGTATGGCATTGTCTTAGAATATGAAATAATAGGTGGGAAGAAAGGAAATAGGCATAGAAAGACAGGTGACCTATAATTAAGTACAGACTATAGGTTCTGTAAGTCACCAGAATCTGTAATCAATGGAGTGTAGGGGTCAGAGAAAGCTGCATGGATAAGCTAAAACTTCAGCTGAGATTAGAGTGGCTATGATTTGTTAAATACAGCAAGAATAGGGAGTATAGTCTAAGCAAAGGCACAGCTGCGAGAATGATCAGGAATAAGAATTAGCTTAGAAAAAAAAAAGAATAGCTTAGGAGGCAGCCCCAGTGGCTCAGCGATTTATTTAACGCTGCGTTAGCCCAAGGCGTGATCCTGGAGACTCGGGATTAAGTCCCACATCGGCTCCCTCCATGGAGCCTGCTTCCCCTCTGCCTGTGTCTCTGCCTTTCTCTCTGTGTGTCTGTCATGAATAAATAAATAAAATCTGGAAAAAAAAGCATTAGCTTAGGAAGCAGTGAAAGATACGGTTATGAATACCCTTGACTATCAGCTAGAAGGGTTTGAAAGTTATGCTGAGATATAGAGAGCCATTGAAAGTTTTCCAGAAAGACATATTATCACTAAAACAAGAGGATTGTTTCTATTCCCTATGTAGAGAGATCTAAAGAGGAAAGCTTGATCCAGGGAAACCAGAAAGAATGGTCTAGCAAAAGCTGGGAGTAAAGTGACAAGGGGCCAGAACAGAATGGCTGTGATAGGAGTAGAAAGAAAATCCTGAAAGCATCACAGAGGAAGAAGCACACGACTGCGTAACTGCTGAGGGGAGTAGTGGGCAGGTGCATCCAGAAAAGAGAAAAATCAACTATAACTCTCAGAAATTTCTGTCCCGGATGAGCAGGTGGGAAATACAGCAGTTGGGAAGGACAGCCAGTTGGAGGGAGATTAATTCAGGTTTAGGCATCTTTTATCAGGGAACATAAAGCAACCAGAAGGCATTTGGTTGTGACTGGAAATGGCCACTAGGCAGATGATGGGCAGATGGCTATCTGTTTTGCCTTATTTCTGACTCCCCTGAAAAAAATGTGTATATAAACGGAATAGGGGGGGGGATTCCTGGGTGGCTCAGCGGTTTGGTGCCTGCCTTCGTCCCGGGGCGTGATCCTGGAGTCCAGAGATCGAGTCCTGCGTCGGGCTCCCTGCGTGGAGCCTGCTTCTCCCTCTGCCTGTGTCTCTGCCGCTCCTTCTCTCTCTCTCTCTCTCTCTCTCTCTCTCTCTGGTCTCTCATGAATAAATAACACCTTAACAAATGAATAGGTAAGTTGTTGCTGAGGGAAGAAGATAAGTTAAAGGTAAGATTCAGTCATATACAGAATTAGTGATTAAAACTGAACTCAGGCATTTCATAGCTTTTTTGAAATACTTGCAATTCATGGATACATTCTCATTTATTTTTTAATGTCACAAGCATATAGGATAAAATGTGAAAATCCCACCCAACCCCCCCTACCACCCATAAGATAACTCCTGTTACCATTTTGGTGTCTGTCCTTCCCATCACTTTCCTTTGCAATTTTCCCCTAATCAGGTAATACTTTTTGTTCCTTGCTCAGTAATTTGTTGCTTTTCCCTATGTAACATGTCTAAGAAATCTCTCCATATTAGTTCCTCTCATTTCTAACTTCTCCTAACAGCTGGACAGATTTCAAAAGAAGTCACTGGGCCAAAGCTTTGGTGTTCCTGGCATAGGATTTCTTTACCTTTGTTTCCTGGCATAGGATTTCTTTACCTTTGTTTTCTTTACCTTTGTTTGATACTTTTTTTTTGCCATTTTTCGGTTCAATTATTTTCTCATTGATTTACAGAAAGAACCATTTTAGACACATAGAGGTGATTTGGAGAAAAATACCATATTCATAAAGTAATTAACTGGCATTATCTATCCAAGAAATTAGACAAATAGGAAGTTCCGGTTCTAAGGAGATGGCTTGTTTACACCAATGGCCCCACATTTCTTTATTAATTGTGCAAACTGGGATGCTGATAGCTATGGATATTAAGAAGCTGGTATTTTCTGCATTTGCATATTCCCCCAAGGTTGCCTATGATTCTTTACTTATTCTGTTCATTCTTTTCCTAACTAGTCAAGGATCTGAACTGTGTTTCTTCACAGAAATTTCCAAGGAAACGCTATTTCTTACATTGAGGAGAATACATGGAAGCCATACCGTTGGACTGAGAAATTGTGAGTATATTTTCTCCGAATACGAATACAAAACACTGCATCCTGAGATCCTTCTTAGTCAAAAATTTTGAAGTCAGTATCTTGGAGGAAAGGTATTTCCCCCTCCATATCCCAAATCAACCTCTATTGATGGCAATTCTATGTTTATCTTGAAAATTGAATTTGACAGGCTCTCTTTAAAATTTAGAGTCAATCTAAACTTATTTTCCATTATATAGGAATACATGATTATATCCTCAATATATAAAATGAAAGAATAGATAAAGTGAACATCTTCTTTGTGTTCTGATCCCCTACCACTGAGATAGCCACTATCTGGATTTAGTATATATCCTTCCAGATCTTTTTCCATGCATTTGTCTACATACATATTTATAGACAACAAAATAGGTTTGTTGTGGGATTTTCTTACCTTGTTTTTGTTTTTGTTTTTATATAAATGATAACTTCCTACAACTTGATTCTTTTGCTTATGCTTATGCTTATAAATGAATCTTTTGATTCTTTTATCTTATGTCTTAGATTTCTTTTCTTTTAGTGTATAGATAGGGGGTTACCCCATTCATGTATATGCCTGTGTAATATATTCCAAAGTATGAATGTATATAGTAATTCTCATATTGATGAATGTTTAGACTGTGTCCCATTTTCTTGTCACATGCGCTGCTGTAGTGAACTGCCTCAACCATGCATCTTTGTGTATGTGGGCAGGTATTTCTGTAGAACTAGATATCTAGAAATGGAATTGTTTGAATAAAGACTATGTAGATGTAAAATTTTAATGGCCCTCAAAAAAGTTGTGCCAACTTATACTCCAACCCATAGACCATGACAGCATTCACATCCTCATACCACCCCACTACTGATATTCTCCATTTCTTGGCTGGTCTGATGCTTGAATAAAAGGGGTCCCATGTGAATTTGAAGTTTTCTGATTACTTGTAAATTTAAATACCTATGTTTACCTGAACATTTGTATTTCTTGAGTGAATTTTCTGTCCTTTGCCAATTTTCTGTTATCTTTTATAAAATTGATCTGTAGAAAAAGTCAATGTAGACACAAGTGTTTTTAGAAAAAAAAATATTACAATCAAAGCAATCAACTGGTGTTTTTATGAGAGTTTGGTGTCATATCATTAGTGCAACTTGAGCAGAGAAGTCATAAATGACTCCTGAATTAACAATAAAAGACAGTAATCATAAGCAATCTAAAATAGGATTATGATCCCTCTAAAGTAGATTTCGCCCCTTAGTCTGATATCTTATTGGTAAGGGAGAAATGCTAGAACTAGGCATTTGTTTTTTATTTGTGAATTTCTTAAATACTATGTGTAGTTTATATTTCTCCATGATAGTGTCTGACTGGGATATTTTATTTCCCCAAACTTATAAGAAAACTGAAAAATAATTGTCGCAGAAATAAATAACGTAATTTTCTTTAGGGAATGGAGGGGGATGGGTGGGCTGTGGACAAGGGTAGTAGAAAAACTTTGCGTTGTGTACTATATACCTTTGGAATGTTGGGCCATGTGAATATATTACATATTTTTAAAAAAATGAATTGAAATTAAAAAATTAATTTTTAAAAAAGCATGTGTTTGGGAATTTATATACTAGAACACGAATGTGGTAAGTCCTGCCAGATGTCTGGTTCAGCTTGAAGGTTATACCTTGTAAGCAGAGGTTCCTAACTATGGATCACTGCTCTCCGGGGCAGGATTTTAACCTGTTTTCTATATATCTATTGGATGATATCTGCCAACAGTAGAATGAATAAAGTGTGGAATAGTCATAAAATGGAACACTATTTGTTTGAACCATAAAGCCACATAAGTAATCTCAAATTTTCTGATAGCCACTTAAAAATTAAAAGTAAAAAGAGAGAGATGACATAAATGTTAATATATTTTGTTTAGCTCTTATAGCCAAAATATTATTTCGACATATATTATTATACCCATTATTAGTAAGATAGTCTATGTTTTATACTGTCTTCAAAATATCCAATATCATTTCTATCATGTAATCAGTATAAAAATTATTGAGAGTTTGTGTTCTTTTTATGTTCTTTTTTCCATAGTAACTCTTTGAAATCTCAATTTGATTGCTAGTCTTTATCAAGAATACTTGTTCTGTATTTAGATTTTCATAAAAATTACAGTTGAAAAAGTAATATCACATACCTACATTGTTTGCAAACATATTTAAACATTTTCTAATAACTGTTGAGTATCAGTTTTTTCATTTGTATTTTAAAGTAAAAAAAATTAATTAAATAAAAACTTCAGCTCCTCAGTCACACTAGCCACTCCCAAGTATTCAGTAGCCACATGTAGCTAGACATGCAATAAATACTAGGTATTGAAATGAACCAACCTCAGCTACATGCAACAATATAATGAATTTATAAGATAATATTGAGTGAAAGAAGCAACATAGAAAATAATACCTGTGATTCCATTTATATAAAGTTCAAGAAGCGACAAAACTAAATTATGTTGTTTATGGCTGACATATGATAGGTAAAACTACATTTAAAAAAGCAAGGAAATTTGAGGGTCCCTGGGTGGTTCAGTCAGTTAAGTGTCCAACTCTTGACTGGGCTAGGTCATGATCTCAGGTCATGGGATAGGGCTCCACACTCAGCCAGGAGTCTGCTGGAGATTCTTTCTCTCCCTCTGCCCCTCTCCCAGCAATTAATCTTTTTAAAAAATTAAAAAAGGCAAAGAAATTATTAAAGTCAGGATAATGGTTACTTCTGGGGAATCAGAGAGAGGGTTGTGATTGGAAGGGGCACACTGAGCCTTCTGGGATGCTGGCAGGGGTTTTTCTTGATACAAGTGGTGTTTCATGGTATTTGCTTTATAATTATTAAACTGAATATTTATGTTATGTACACTGATGTGCATTTTTTTAGTTCTCAAAAAAAAATTTTTTTTTTGGTTGGGGAAAAAACAAATGACTTTACCTATAGTGCTGTATGGGGCTTCCAACATAGAATTTAGAAAAAGAGAGGAGGAAGTGTCAGTTCTGCCAGTATTGTTGTCATCTAAACCAGGGTTCTAGCAGAGACTTTGTGATCCAGAGAGTAGACATTAATATGCATTTTGGTTCAAATAGTGGATGGCTGTGTGTGTGTGTGTGTGTGTGTGTGTGTGTGTGTGAGAGAGAGAGAGAGAGAGAGAGAGAGAGAGAGAGGAATAAAGAAAAAAAAAAAGGATTTGAGTGGAAACAGCGCAGAGCTCAGTACTCCTAAATTAAAGAAGAATTAGTATATTAGGTGGCACCATTACACAGGTTTCCCTCCCAAATGGGAGTTAGTCCTGTGTAGTGAATAGTTGTAGTTGTTTTGCATTTTGATGCAGAAATAACCTTTTCATTTTTCAGAATTCTCAGTGAAAATTATTTGACTGAATTACATAAGGACTCATTTGAAGGCCTGCTATCCCTACAGTATTTGTAAGTTAATTAATCACTTATTATGAGTTTTTAGTTATATTATCTGTAAAATAAATATGGGGTTCAAATTAGATAATCACTATAATTTCTTCTAACACTAAATTTCCATCTCTAGCATTAAATATCTCATATGCATTTTCAGTTTTTTAATTCTATAGACAAGATAAAGATAGAAAAAGACCCTCCAGTTATAGAGCAAAAGGGGGTAATTAGGTCTGAGCAATTATGGATGCACATATGAACCTGTCTTGTAAGTGTTTCATATACCGTGTGCTTAATTTATACTTAATTTATGGCTCATGGATCAATCATGCTCAGGTCTGTCTTTATACAGCCTGAGTTAAGAATGATTTTTACGTTCTTAAAGGGCTGTAAAGAGAAAAGAAGAGAAAGAGAAGAATATATGACAGAGGACCATATATGGCCTGCAAAGCCCAAAATGTTTACTATCTGGCCTTTACAGAAAAGGTTTGAAAAGTTGGTTTAGTAAAATGAGAGGAATTAAAATTAACCTCAAATTGTCACCTACAGGACAAGAAAATATAGAACACTTACATTATTTTGAATGCCATTAACCCAGAATGTTTTAATATTTAATCTAAATTAACATTTAAATATTAAATATTTAAGCAGGTTAATTATGTAAGCAGTATTATCAAGTACCTATTAAGTTACCAAGAGAGCAGATTAAGGATTTCAGTGGGAATTCTAGCACCAGTATTAAAAATAGATGTTTAAAATGATGGTTAAGGGGTACCTGGCTGGCTCAGTTGATAGAGCAAGTGACTTCGGATCTTGAGGTTGTGGGTTTGAAACCCACATTGGGTATAGAGATTACTTAAGGAAATAAAATCTTTAAAGTAAAATAAAATGATGGTTAAGTATTATGGTTAGAAATGTTTACATTAAGCAAACATATCAGAAATGCCCCTAATTTAACTAATTATAAAATAAAATCTCTCCAGCCTCATTGTCAAGGAGGAAATGCTTCTTTAGTATTTCTAGGTATACATACAGAGATACCATGTTCTTTGCTATAAAGGTTCAATTTTTATCTTTGTCTGTGGCATCCAGAGCTGTGTAAGTCATTAATCCCTATTAATGATGCTCTTTAAATGTTTTTTTTTTTTTATGATAGACACAGAGAGAGAGAGAGAGAGAGAGAGAGAGAGGCAGAGACACAGGCAGAGGGAGAAGCAGGCTCCATGCACTGGGAGCCTGATGTGGGATTCGATCCCGGGTCTCCAGGATCGCGCCCTGGGCCAAAGGCAGGCGCCAAACCACTGCGCCACCCAGGGATCCCTCTATTAATGATGCTCTTGAGCAAATAGAGTCTTCTTGCAAATGTAGAAGGTTTAAGGATAGTGGGTAAAAAAGAGCAAGAGCATGATTAAACACTAAGAATAGTCCTTTAAGTTATCAAACCTTCCAAGTCTTAGGGGACAGCCATCTGTTTGTTTTCTTGGCTACTTCTGTGATCTGGACTCTAAACTTTACAAACACCGTTTGTAGAAAATCAAATGAGATAAACTGCTCAAAGGATTAGGCACTTCATTACTACTACTATGAAATACTTTGTAAGCCAATTATTTTATGTTAGCTGAAGTGTTCTCATTCATTTAAAAAAAAAAAAAAAGGTCAATCAAAAGCTAATATGACAGGCACTATGCCCAGTATCATAGGCACTCAGATGATTAAGACAGGCTTCCTACCCCTATAGGAACTCATGATCTCACAAGGAAAATAGACAGAAGCTCAAACCATAATGCACTAAGCACTAAGTGGATGACAAAGTGCTGAAGAGGTGCAGAAGAGGGAGCCATAAAGTCATAAAACTACATTTCTTTTTACACAGTCATTTTGTTTCTGCTATTCACTACCCAGCTCTTTATATTTATTTTTTAAATATTTGAGTTGTTTTATGTCCATGTGTCAATTTTATTTTTTTAATAATAAATTTATTTCTTATTGGTGATCGATTTGCCAACATACAGAATAACACCCAGTGCTCATCCCATCAAGTGCCCCCCTCAGTGCCTGTCACCCATTGACCCCCAACCCCCGCCCTCCTCCCCTTGCACCACCCCTAGTTCGTTTCCCATAGTTAGGAGTCTTTATGTTCTGTCTCCCTTTCTGATATTTCCTACCCATTTCTTCTCCCTTCCCTTCTCTTCCCTTTCACTATTATTTATATTCCCCAAATGAATGAGAACATATAATGTTTGTCCTTCTCCGATTGGCTTATTTCACTCAGCATAATACCCTCCAGTTCCATCCACGTTGAAGCAAATGGTGGGTATTTGTCATTTCTAATGGCTGAGTAATATTCCATTGTATACATAAACCACATCGTCTTTATCCATTCATCTTTCGATGGACACCGAGGCTCCTTCCACAGTTTGGCTATTGTGGACATTGCTGCTATAAACATCGGGGTGCAGGTTGTCCCGGCCTTTCATTGCATCTGTATCATTGGGGTAAATCCCCAACAGTGCAATTGCTGGGTTGTAGGGCAGGTTTATTTTTAACTATTTGAGGAACCTCCACACAGTTTTCCAGAGTGGCTACACCATTTCACATTCCCACCAACAGTGTAAGAGAGTTCCCTTTTCTCTGCATCCTCTCCAACATTTGTGGATTCCTGCCTTGTTACTTTTCCCCATCCTCCCTGGTGTGAGGTGGTATCTCATTGTGGTTTTGATTTGTATTTCCCTGATGGCAAGTGATGCAGGGCATTTTCTCATGTGCGTGTTGGCCATGTCTATGTCTTCCTCTGTGAGATTTCTGTTCATGTCTTTTGCCCATTTCATGATTGGATTGTTTGTTCTTTGGTGCAAATGACGTATCAGATAAAGGGCTAGTTTTCCAGGATCTATAAAGAACTTATTAAACTCAACACGAAAGAAACATGTGTCAGTTTTAAACATGGTAGACAATGCAGATGAACACAACTAGTCCATACTTTCAAGCATTTTATGCTCAGAGGAAAAAGGATGCAAAAATAACTATATTAAAAATAAATTGGAATGCCTGGCTGGCTGAGTTGGTAGAGCATGTGGCTCTTGATCTCAGGGTCATGATTTCAAGCCCCTGGTTGGGTGTGAAGCCTACTTTAAATGTTTTTTTTCAAAAGAAGAAGAAGAAATGGATATGGGCAACGAGAGGTATAAATTGGTTTTGGAATACAGATGAGGAAGAAAAGACTTCACATTGGATCAAGGAAGCTATTAGAGCAATGCTGTTTCAACAGGACCTTGAAGAGCTATTGGGTATCATCAGAAAGACATTGTAGGGCGAATAAGCTTACAAAGGAGACTGGGAGAAAGGCAAACTACAGGAAAAATATCTTGAGTACCTGTAGAGTAGGAGATTAGAGCTAGTCTTCTAGGATTTTGAAGGCCGTGGATTAACATGCCACGCTACTGGATTATCACAGCAGTGCTCCAGGACAAGCTTTAAACTGCAATAGAAAAAATAAATAAATAAATAATCTGCAACAGAGTCACTTGGAGGGCTTGTCAGAAAATAAGCTCCACCTCCACAGTTACTGATTCCTTCAGTCTATAGAGTAAGGCTGAGAATTTGCATCTTGAGTAAGTGCCCAAGTGATGCTGGCATTCGAGAACCACTTGTGGAGAATTACTCTGGTGACTGTATGCAGGATGGATTAGAAAGGGAGAGACTAGAGATGGCAATGCCAGTCTGAAGAGTAGGTGGAAAATAAGGGACTAAGCTGGAATCAATGGAAGTCTGAGGGTCAACTATTATCAAGAATGGGTGTTTTCAAATAAAAATCCAGTACTATGTGGTGTTTTTTGTTGTCTCACCACTTGCAACTGAAGCAGTTAATAAATTCATGGAATATTAAGGCAAATGTACAACCAAAAATGAATTTCTATTAACATGATGATATGATTCTGAGTTAGTTCAAATTTATGTATTGATTAGAGGGGTAACTTCCTTTCAATTTAAATGAAAGGATATCTTTTATTTTTTCTGGTATTGAATTGGCCTAGAAAAATAGAACTAAACCAAAAGGTGTTCCAAAATGAGAATATCCCTTTTAATATTAGAAATTATAATTATAGGGGTGCCCGGTTGGTGCAGTTGGCTGAGCATCTGACTCTTGGTTTTGGCTCAGGTCACAATCTCTGGATCCTGAAATGGAGCCCCCTGTTGGGCTCTGCACTCAGTGAGGAGTCTGCTTGGGATTCTCTCTCCCTCTTCCTCTGCTCCTCCCACTTGTGCATGTGCATGCACACACACTCTCTAATAAATAAATATTTTTTAAAAAGAAATTATAGGGGCAGCCCGAGTGGCTCACCGGTTTAAGCGCCACCTTCTGCCCAGGGTGTGATCCTGGAGACCTTGGATCTAGTCCCATGTCAGGCTCCCTGTATGGAGCCTGCTTCTCCCTCTGCCTGTGTCTCTGCCTTTCATTCTCTCTGTGTGTCTATATGAATAAATAAATAAAATCTTTTACAAAATAAAGAAAGAAATTCTATGTGGAGGTCAAAACTTGAGCTCATAATCTAGAAATTGATGAGGCCTCAAATGTCCTCTAATTAATTCTTCTGCTCTCAGGAAAGATTACTTCCAGAATCTATCAAGAGCTGTAGTTACTTCTTTCATTTATGAAAGTGAGACTCTTTTAAGAGAGATGAGGAGAGTTAGGGGCTCTGGAAGGTTCAAATAACAAGTCCTTAAGTTCAGAGTTTAGGCAAAAGCTGCTTATTCAATACTATCAGCCTACTAGTTAGGTATCTAATAGCTAATTGAGGCAATATTTTCCTTTTACTTTTCCTAGAGATTTATCCTGCAATAAGATACAATCTATTGAAAGACGGACATTTGAACCACTACCTTTTTTGAAGTTTATGTAAGTTACAAATATAAATTTCATTATATTTGGGATTTTTGTTAAACTTAATTGTAAACCTCTTTGCTACAATCATTTTGAAATATGATTGTAATTTTATTAGTAGAAAGCTACTAAAATTATGTAGCGAATCTTTTTTGTCTGTAGCAAAGATTAGTGTAAGAATTATTATACAGATCAGACTGAATCATTCTAGAGAAGTGGTTCTCAACTAGGGTGATTTTGCACCCAGGTGACATTTGAAGTGTCTGGAGACATTTTTGGTTGTCAGACTGTAGATATGCTACTGGCATCTAGTGGGCAGAGGCCAGAGATGGCGCTAAACACCCTATAATGCACAGGACAGCCCCTCTTAAAAAAGAGGATCCAACCATAAATGTCAATAGTGCTGATGTGAAATATTTTTCTAGAGAAATAAAGATTACCTAACACAAGTATTTATTGAGCATTTACAGATTTGTATCTAATGCAACACATGTAGAAACATGAAAATATAAATCTTTCATGCAAATTTTTTAAATTTAAATTTCTAAAAAATTTTAAAAGGCATATCTTCCATAGCGAGATAGTTTCAGGATATGGA
Source organism: Canis lupus familiaris (assembly GCF_011100685.1). NCBI lineage: Eukaryota > Metazoa > Chordata > Mammalia > Carnivora > Canidae > Canis > Canis lupus. Next base: position 38,580 of record NW_023330789.1, on the reverse strand, counting down.
GAGGGTATTGAGATTATGTTTCATCCTATATAAATTGGAATCACTGCCAAAGGATAAATGTTCTGAAAGAATACCTTTTTTCCTTCTTCTTTTGCTTGTGTCTTTTTTTTGTAGAAATATGAGTTGCAATGTATTGACGGAAGTGAGCTTTGGAACATTTCAGGCCTGGCATGGAATGCAGTTTTTACATAAGCTGTAAGTGAAATAGAAAATAAACACATGTAAAAAATAAACAGACAAACAATATGTAAAAACATCATACATTTATTGGTTCAGTGGATGTTAAGCCCAGTATGAACTCTGAAAAGTATGTCTTAAAATCCATTCTTTTTTTTTTTTTTTCAAATGAGGAAACTAAGGTACAAAGAGGCCAAGAGGCTTGTCTATCTCATAAATGGCACTCTCAGCTTTCCCTGTACTCAGCTTTGGTATGGGCAATAAAAGGCCCCAAGCAAATAACACCCAAGTCAACACTATCCTGGGAATCCATGACAATGATGCTTCTCCAATAGGGGCATGGTCCTTCAAATTCCACCTCTGAATTTAACTTTGATTCCTGCTAATGGGCAAAGTTCCTAACTGCTTCAATGCATGCAAAATAAAGCTTCAAAGAACTAAGTGTAGGGGAATTCTCCAGGGAGCAAAAGTGTGGGTGCTTCCTCAGCCATCAGCTTCTTTTAAATGGTAAAGCAGAAAGAAACTGCTGAGAACCTGCCACAGGGCACTTCTCTCACCAGTTACCCAGAACATTATTTTTCAAAAATGTATACCTCTGAGTAAATCATCTGGGGGCCATAAGAACCTTTGAGGTATGGTAAAAGATATTGTTTGTGTTAAGTTGTGTGAAAAATGTTCATGAAATACATTGCTGTAGCATAATTCCATGTGGCTATTTCCTGACTCTTCTTCAATAAGAAGTGTGTTATTCCCTTTCGGCTGGAAAATTCTGTGATTTCCTGGTGATATAAACAAATCATAGTGGGGGATGTTCAATGGCCTGAGGGGGATTTTAGACTCAAGGTGAAGATCTTCCTCTAAACGTGACTTTGGAAAAGATTATCTTACCTGTCTTGTAGTTCAGAAATATTATTTCACACAGTTTATTTTAGGATAGATGAAGGTGTTGAGGGTGTGTCTGGAGCTAGAGGGACAGTTCCTGCAGATGCCTATCTGTTGAAGGCTCCTCTCTCCTCCCATTAATTTGCTGATGCCTAACTTGGAAAAAGACTACAGAGGGTCAGTTTTTGCTTGCGAACACCCCGGAGAAGAAAGGCTCATTGGGTTTCTGCACCAGAGGTTTTGGTGCATCAATATACTGTCTTAAACTCACCATCTTTATTTCTAAGCATGTTATCACACCAAGAGTCTCTTAGAAGAATCTGAATTTCCAAAAAAGAAAGAAAGAAGAAAGAAAGAAAGAAAGAAAGAGAAAGAAAGAAAAAGAATAAGAAAAGAAAGAAAAGATAAAAGAAAGAAAGAAAGAAAAAGGAGGAAAATAAGAAGAAAGAAAAAGAAGAAAGAAGGAAAAGAAGGAAAAAGAAAGAGAAAGAAAAGAAAAGAAGAAAGAAAGAAAAGGAGAAAGAAAGAGACAAGAAAAGAAAAGAAAGAAAGAAAGAAGGAAGGAAAGAATCTGACTTTCATTATAGTTATATGGGCAACACAAGAAAGAATATGGGGGAATCAGTTGATAAAATCAATGAATTCATTGAAAAACATTCACTGAGTGCCATGTCCAATACATGTCAACACTGTACTAAGTACTGGGGGTACAAAGAATAAGACAGGGACTGTCCCCAAGAAACTTTCATACTGGAAGGAGAAAGATGTTGACAGGAAAACACACGGGAGCCGTGCGGGCATCCATGCAGCAGGGTAACAAGGTAGGGGGTTGACAAAGTAGGGAACAGGTTGTGGGATAGAAAAGACTCTTAATGGATGAAGCAACAGCTTGTTTGTGTTGAGTTTCTGTGTGCATCTTAAATAACAGAAAAAGGTAATTAAAGAACCAGAGCTAGCCAGTATTGATAATAAATTAATACTCATGTCATGGGACTTGAATACAGCTTCGAAAACTAATTCACAGTTCCTTCTGAAAGATTATCACGATACAGTAAGTGTGTACTGGGGGTTAGGCTCCTTTTTTGTTTGAGGTCAAATTTTTCTAATAGACAAAGCTAGTCTGCTTTAGGAAATCTCTGCCATAGTGAAATATAAACTTCATTGCATTTCTTTCCAAAGGCAAGTTGCCAAGGGAAGATGCCACCCTTTGAATTAGTCATGTTACCTGTGTGACATGTTACCAAGGTGTTTATAAGTTGAAACAATATTTTCTCTGGCATTAAAGAAGTCTGTAAAATGTATAGGCCCTAGCTGAGGTGGATTTATTTTGAACTGACCAAAGCTTTAACTTCAGGGCTCCTCACTTCCATAGGCCCCTTCAAAGGTCTTGAGAGGAGTCCTAGCAATTTTTATATTCATAATGTTGCATGTTTTTATTAGACAGGATTTCCCAAAGTAGATGAGGTTCAGGCCCCACAAGACCTTGATTGACCCTGGGTTTCAGGTAATTATAACTCAGTAAGCTTCTTGAATGAAGCCTCTAAGTTATTGATAAATACTGACTGAACAAGTTAGCAGTGTGGTAAAGTCTATTTTGAATCTGAAATCCACCTCAAAGACATGCCAAGAGCTTATTAATGAGGGTACCACCTTTGGAGGTTTTTGTTTTCTTTGGCTTTAATAAGGAGAAGGGAGAAGCAGGCTCCATGCACCGGGAGCCCGATGTGGGATTCGATCCCGGATCTCCATGATCACGCCCTGGGCCAAAGGCAGGCACTAAACCGCTGCTCCACCCAGGGATCCCCAGTTCTTTATTTTTAATTGAGATATAATCCACATAATAGACTATGCAACATTGTAAAGTATACAGTCCAGTGGTATACTTCGATAGACCACAGCCACCCTAATTCCAGGACAGTTTCATCACCCTCCAAAATAAATACCGTACCCATCAGCTGTGACCACCCCCTTCTTCCCTCCTCCCAGGCAACAACTAATTCCCCTTCTGTATCCTAGATTTGCCTCTTCTGGACATTTCATACAAATGAGTGTCTAGCTTCTTTCACATAACTGTTAGCTTCAAAGTTTTTCCATGTTGTAGCATATATACCAGCACTTCATTCTTTTTGAAGGCTGTATAATATTCCCTTACATAGACACATCACCTTTTGTTCATCTGTTCCTCAGTTATTGGACTTTTCAGTTGTTTCCACTTCTGACTATTATTAATAATGCTGTTATGAGTATTCACATACATGGTTTTGTGTGGACATATGTTTTTAATTCTCTTGGGTACATACCTAGGAGTGGAATTGCTGAGTCACGTAGTAACTCTATGTCTAACCCTTTTGAGGAACTGCCAAACTGTGTTCCACACGTAACTATGCCATTTTATGTTCTCACCAATGTATGAAGATTCCACTTTCCCCATAATCTTGCTACCGCTTATCATTCTCCATCTGATTATAGCCATCTTAGTGAGTATAAAGTAGTATCTTATTATAGCTTTGATTTGTATTTCCCTAATGACTTAAGACATTGAACATCTTTTCATGTGCTTATTGGCCATTTGTGTATTTTCTTTGGAGAAATGTCTCTCTGAATCCTTTGCCCATTTAAAAGTTCAATTATTAGTCTTTTTATTGAGTTGTAAGAGTTCTTTATGTGTTCTGGATATTCTGGATACTAGACTTTTATCAGACATATGATTTGCAAATATTTTCTCCCATTCTGTGAGTGGTCTTTTACTTTCTTGATAATGTCCTTTGAAGCACAAAAATCTGTTTAATTTTTTATAAAGTCCAATTTGTCTATTTTTCCTTTTATTATTTGTGCTTTTGGTGGCATGTCTAAGAAACTCTTGCCTAATCCAAGGTCATAAAGATTTCTAAGAGTTTTTATAGCTTGAGCACTTCCATTTAGGTTAATCCATTTTGAGTTAATTTTTATATATAGAATGAAGTGTAGGAATCCTTATTTTGTATATGAATATATAGTTGTCCCAGCTCCATTCGAAAAGACTAGTCTTCCCACTTTGAATTGCTTTGGCACTCTTGTTGAAAATCAGTCAACTATAAATGTGAGGATTTATTCCTGGACTGTCAGTTCTGTTCCATTGGTTTATATGTCTATCCTTTTTTTTAAAATCTTCAGCCTCAGTTTATTCACTTTTAATTTACAGAACATCAGAGATTTACATTGTTTTCCAGTGTTAGCATTTTTATTTTTATTTTTTTAAATAATAAATTTACTTTTTATTGGTGTTCAATTTGCCAACATACAGAATAACACCCAGTGCTCATCCCGTCAAGTGCTCCACTCAGTGCCCATCACCCATTCACCCCCACCCCCCGCCCTCCTCCCCTTCCACCACCCCTAGTTTGTTTCCCAGAGTTAGGAGTCTTCATGTTCTGTCTCCCTTTCTGATATTTCCTACCCATTTCTTCTCCCTTCCCTTCTATTCCCTTTCACTATTATTTATATTCCCCAAATGAATGACACCATATAATGTTTGTCCTTCTCTGATTATATATGTCTATCTTTATGCCAGTGCCACACTACGATTACTGTAGCTTTGAATTGGGTTTTGAAAGCAGAGCATGTGAATCTTCCCACTTTTTTGTTCTTTATCTAGATTTTTCTTGGCTATTCTGGGTCCCTTGAATTGATATAAGAATTTTAGAATTAGCCTGGAAACAAGTCAGCTGTGATCTTGATAAGGGTTGTGCTGAAGCCATAGTTCAATTTGGGGCATAGTGCCATTTTAACAATATTTTTTTCTGGTCCATGACCATGGCATTTTTTCCATTTATTTCAATCTTCTTTAATTTCAACAATGTTTTGTAGCTTTCAGTGTATGGATCTTATACTTTTTGGTTACATTTTTTCCTAAGTATTTTATTCTTTTTAATATTGTTATACATGGAAATTTTTTCTTAATATCATTTTGGATTACTCATTGCTAATACATAGAAATACATCTAACTTTTATATATTGATCTTGTTTCCTGCAACCTTGCTGAACCCATTTGTTAGTGCTAAGGTTTTTTTCTACATTCCTAGGAAATGTCTTGTGGTCTTCTAGTTTCTCAGGAATATGTTGGAGCATTTCAAACTCTCTGTGGATATCTCATTTCTCAGCTTTTTCTTTTAAACTTTTAGATTAGGGTTTTTGTTGTTGTTGTTGTTGTTGTTTTTTTGTTTGTTTTTTTTGTCCCAACTGTTATCCATTGCCTTACACAGCTGCCAGTTTAAAACATTTACCTGTAAGTGTTTTTAAAAATGCTCCTGGGGATATCTAGGTGACTAAGCGGTTGGGTGTCTGCCTTCCTCTCTAGGCATGATCCTGGAGTTCTGGGATCCAGTCTCACATCCAGCTCCCCATAGGGAGCCCACTTCTCCCTCTGCCTATGTCTCTGCCTCTCTCTGTCTCCCTTTGCCTGTGTCTCTGCCTCTCTCTCTCTGTCTGTGTGTCTTTCTCATGAATAAATAAATAAATAATGATATTTTTAAAATGCCCCTTGAGAAGAAGAGGCTTCTAGCATTGTGCAGTTCTCAGTGAGGTCAAGGACAAGGTTCTCAATTGAGGTCTTCCAGGAAACTCACTAGACAGGTAAAACAATGACAGTTCTTTGGGAAGGAGGCTTTAAGGAACTCCAGCTCCATTTTGCTCCCCTGGGATGTGGGCTATTTTTCAAGGCTACCATCAGGATACAGAGCAGAGGTCTAGAACTAGTTAAAACAACAGATCTCACTGTTCTTATAGAAATTAATACATTTTCCCTTAATAAATGCTCTCTGGGTTGCTGTAGACCCATTGGTTAAATTTTCCAAAATGATTAAAACATTGATTCTATGTTTGCCAGTGTTTGTCATTGTCGTTGCTTTTATGGAGGGATGAAGTTTCAAATGTCCTCACTTTCCCGTTTTCACTGATTCGCCTATAACATGGTTTAAAATACCTAAAGTCTCAATGACCATCAGCTAATTAAATACTTCATCATGGGAGTCGATTAGAGAAAAGGAATAAAAATAGAAAATGTAATTCTCAGAGGAGCTCTCCCAGGTGGAGAGATGAAGTTCAACATGAATACAGTTTCTATATTTAGCGCTCTCAAAGTTTATGGTAACAGCTGTTTTATAAACCCCCTTTTCTTCATGTGAGTTACACACAGGCTTTGGAGTCAGAACTCAGTTCAAATTCCAGCTCTGCTTCTGACTGGCTTGACAAACTCGGACAAATTATGTAACCTCTCTGTACCTCAGTTTCCTCATTTGTAAAATGAGGTGATGATAGTATCTATCACATAAGGTTATTATAAGGATTAAATGTGAAATGCTGATCACAGATGCCTTACAGCCCAATAATAGTATTGGTTATGAAGATTATCTATCTAATACTTGGTAAAAGTATAGTTAATGATTCTTGAGTAGAGTCAACCTCAAGGCAGATTGTCTTTTCTTTTCTTCCTATTTCTTTTACCTTTTTTCATTTTAAAGAGTTGGGAAGAAGGTCTGTTCAGCATTTTGGAATAAAAGCTTGTGTCAAAAAGATGACAAGATGTCCTTTATTCAACAAACATTAAATAGTCAATAACAAGCACTATACTATGTCAGGCACAGGGACAACATGACAATAAAGTATGGTCCCTGCCCTCCAGGAGCCGAGAATCCAGGAGATTGATAAGGAAACAGGTGATACATGCCATGACAAAGGCTGTAATGCAAGAATACACACAGGCTATGTGGTGGGAATATAGCTTTCACCGGCTGCTCATAGATTTAGCCCTTCTTGTTTGGCTCCAAAACTGAAGAATTGGTTATCATTTTGTCTTTAACTGGGTGGTTTAAACTGTAGGATTTTTAAACTTTCTAGAGATAAAAGAAAAGCACTTTGAATTATGGAGGACACTAGAAATAGTATTTCCTACAGAAATTACTTCCTACTGGTATAGTCACTTCTGAGGTTTTCAACCTGAAATGTTCTTTGGCATATTTTTTCTTTGCCATCCACTTAAAAAATTTTTTTTCTCTTTCTCTTCCTGCTTTATCATTCAGAGACCTGGGTAGTGCCCAAAGGAAGAATGTTTTACAGATTCTAAGGGTGATTTTATAGGCAAAGGCAGAAAATGATTGCTTTTAAACTTCAAGTTCCATACCAAAAAAAAGAACATAAATTTTCATCTAGTTACTTAAAATGCAGATAATTTTAATTCCATTGCTTTTTTCAGAATTCTCAGTCATAACCCTCTGACAACTGTTGAAGATTCATATCTTTTTAAATTGCCAGCATTAAAATATTTGTAAGTATTACAACAATCTCATGGCTCATGAGATGATTTCTGCTCTTTTTTACTTTTGTCAAAGATTAAATCTTTTGCATTTTGAATAAAAAGTCATAATTTAAATTTTAGCTGGGTTATTGCAATAAGAATTATTGGCAAAGAAAGAATGTATATGGACAAGACAGCCTGTAGTAGAAGAGAGCAGTATTGAAGAACACATAGAGATATGGAACATGCAGGTGTATAGCGAAATATTTACCACATATGTAGAAATATCATTTATCTCAAAAAGCAAACTGGAATAAGGTATACCTTATTTAAAACAAAAGACTAATCAAGAAAGGTGGATGCAACTGAGAATGAGTAGAAAAAGGGTAAAAGGAGATTGTACTGTTTAGCACCAAGGTGATTATGTTCGTGATGCACATAAATTTTAATTTCTTCAATAAGAATGCTCTGAAATTATCTTCCATAGCAAGTAAACTCTTGAGCTAGCTTGACAGAGAAGCCAGAATTTAAATAATCACATACTATTAAGTACCTTTTTGTACTTGGTGTGAAATTTTAGTCTTTGGTATCATGCATGTTTGGGCGTTCTCTTTCAGAGACATGGGAACAACACAGGTGTCACTTTCAACAATTGAGAGCATTCTCATGATGACCCTTGAATTGGAAAAACTGTAAGTTGATTTTTCTTATGTTTATTATCACTTCGTTGTGTATTTAGGTTTGTTTTATTTATAAGTCAGCTTTATTGAGGCATAATTTTCAGTTAATATGTACTCTTTTTAAGTATGCAGTTTTTAATGAGCTTTGGTAAATATATAGTTGTGTAACCACCACCACGTTTGAGATACAGAACATTTCTGTTTGTAGTTAATCCCCTGTTGCCACTATCAGCCCCTGACAGCCATCAACCTCATTTTTGTCCCTATAGTATTTTTTCCACCATGTCTTTTTTTTTTTTTAAGATTTTATTTATTTATTCATGAGAGACAAAGAGAGAGAGAGTGAGAGGTCAGAGGGAGAAACAGGCTCCATACAAGGATTCTGAGCTGGGACTTGATCGCGGGACTCTGGGATCACTCCCTGAGTCAAAGGCAGACGCTCAACTGCTGAGCCACCCAGGCGCCCCTCTACCGTGTCTTATGAATGAAATCATACAGTATGCAGTCTTGTGTGATTGGCTCCTTTGACTCAGCATAATCCTTTTGAGATTCATCCATGTGATTGCATCAACCCGTAATTCACTCCTTTTTATTACTGAGTAGTGTTACAGTTGTGTGGATATATCAGTTTGTTTATGCATTCATCACTTAATGGACATTTGAGTTGTTCTGATTTTCCTTTTGGCTATGATGAATAAAGCTGCTAAAAGCAGTCACGTGCAGGCCTTTGTGTGAGCATATGCTTTCATTCTGGGGGAGGTGAAATACTTAATGGTAGGATTACTACATCATGTGCTAAGTGTATATTTAACTTTTTAAGAAAATGCTTCCTAGGGGTGCCTGGGGGGTTAGTCAGTTAAGTGTCCAACTGTTGATTGTTGATTTTGGCTTAGGTCATAATCTCAGGATTGTGAGATCAAGCCCCCAGTGGGGCTCCATGCTGAACGTGGAGCATGCTTAAGATTCTTTCTCTCCCTTTCTCTCTGCCCCTCCTCCCCACCCCACTCATACACATGTGCTTGCTGTCTCTCTCTCAAAAACAAAAACAAAAACAAAAACAAAAAACCTGCTTACCTCTTTTCTAAAGTGAATGTAGGGCAGCCCCCGTGGCTCAGCAGTTTAGCGCCACCTTCCGACCAGGGCGTGATCCTGGAGACCCAGGATCTAGTCCCATGTCGGGTTCCCTGCATGGAGCCAGCTTCTCCCTCTACCTGTTTCTCTGCCTCTCTCTCCCTCCCTCAGTGTCTCTCATAATAAATGAATAAAAGCTTTAAAAAAAATAAAGTGGATGTACCATTTTGCATTCCAAGCGGCAGTGTATGACATCTTTATATTTCAGTTAAAAAATTTTTTCAAACTTTGTATGTTTTTTTTTTTAATTTTATTTATGATAGTCACAGAGAGAGAGAGAGAGAGAGAGGCAGAGACATAGGCAGAGGGAGAAGCAGGCTCCATGCACCGGGAGCCCGACGTGGGATTCGATCCCGGGTCTCCAGGATCGCGCCCTGGGCCAAAGGCAGGCGCTAAACCGCTGCGCCACCCAGGGATCCCTAGACTTTGTATCTTTAATTTGCATTTCTCTAATAGCTCATGATGTTGAGTGTCTATTCATGTACCAATATCTTTTTAAATGATGTGTCTATTGAAATCTCTTTTCCTTTTATTTTTTTCTTAAAGATTTATTTATCTCAGACAGAGAGAGAGAGAGAGACCAAATGTGGTGGGGGGTGGGGGGTATAGGCAGTCAGAGAGGGAGAGAGAGAATCTCAGATTCCTCACCAAGCTTGGAGCCTGATTTGGGGCTCAATCCCACAACCCTGAGACCATAACCTGAGCCAAAATCAAGAGTCAGACACGCAGCCAACTGAGCCACCCTGGTGCCTCCAAATCCATCATTCAGTTGGATACATACTATTGAGTTTTAAGAGTATATTATATATTCTGGAAAAAGTCTTTTCTCTCAGGTGTTTAGCAAATTTCTCCCAGGCTGTGGCTTGTCTTCATTCTGTTCTATCTCTGAAGACCAGAATTTTTAATTTTTAAATTTTGATGAACTCACCCATTTCACCCATCATTCCACTCCTTGTCCCCTCTGGGGACAACTATAGTTTGTTCCCTATAATAAATGTCTGTTTCTTGACTCTCTCTCTCCCCTTTGCTCATTTTTTTTTGTTTGTTTCTTAAATTCCACATATAAGTGAAATCACCTGGTATTTGTCTTTCACTGACTGACTTACTTTGCTTAGCATTGTACTCTAATGTTGTTGCAGGTGGCAGGATTTCGTTCTTTTTTATGGCTGAATAATATCCCATTGTTTATATATACCACCTATTTTTTATCCATCCACCTATCAATGGACTGGTAGGCTGCTTTCCATAACTTGGCTATGGTAAATAATGCTACATAGACGTGCATGTATCCCTTTGAATTAGTGTTTTTGTAATTTTTGGTTAAATACCCAGAAGTGCAATTACTGGATCATACGGTAGTTTTATTTTTAATTTTTTGAGGAGCCTCCATACCATTTTCCTCAGTGGCTGTACCAGTTTGCATTCCCGCCAGCAGAGCATAAGTTATTATGTCTCCATATCCTCACTAAAATTTGTTGTTTCTTGTGTTTTTTATTTTAGCCATTCTGACAGGTGTGAAGTGATATCTCATTGTGGTTTTTATTTGCACTTCCCTGATGATACTGAGCATTTTTTCATGTGTCTGTTGGCCATATGCATGTCTTCTTTTTTTTAAGATTTTATTTATTTATTTGAGAGAGAGAGAAAGAACATGAGCAGGAGGAGGGGCAGAGGAAGAGGGAGAGAGAGAGAATCCCAAGCAGATTCCCCTCTGAGTACCTAGCCTTACTCAGGGCTCGATCCCAGGACCCTGAGATCATGACCTAAGCTGAAGGCAGACATTTAACCAACTGAGCCACCCAGGCACCCCTGTGCATCTTCTTTGGAGAAATGTCTGTGTCTTCCAGTTTTTAAGTGGATTATTTGGGGGTTTTTGGTGTTGATCTGTAGACATTCTTTATATATTTTGGATACTAAACCTATATTGAATATGTCACTTGCAAATATCTTCTCCTATTTGATAGGTAGTCTTTATTATTTTTTTTTGGTTGTTTACTATACAGAAACTTCATATATTGTTTGATATGGTGAAACATTGTTTAGAATTTTGCATCTGTGTTCATGAGAGATATTGGTCTATTGTTTATTTATTTATTTATTTATTTATTTATTTATTTATTTATTTATGATAGTCACCCAGAGAGAGAGAGAGAGAGAGAGGCAGAGACACAGGCAGAGGGAGAAGCAGGCTCCATGCACCGGGCCTTGGGCTAAAGGCAGGCGCCAAACCGCTGCGCCACCCAGGGATCCCGGTCTATTGTTTTCTTTTCTTGTACTGTCTTTGCCTACTTATGATAAGGGAAAAGCTGGCCTTAAAAATGAGTGGGGAAATATTCTTTTCTCTTCAACTTTCTGGTAGAGTTTGTGTAGAATTGGCATTATTTCTTCCTTAAATGTTTGGTAGAATCACTCATGAAGCCCTGTGTATTTGAAGCTTTCTTTGTGAGAAAGTTGCAAATTACACACTCTATTTCTTTAATAGTGATATTTAAGTTACATATTTATTTTTGAGTAGTTTACATCTTTTATGATCTGTTCATTTCACCTTGAATTGATTGACAAATTATTTTATAATATTCCCTTCTTATCCTTTTAATATCTGTAGGGATGCCTGGGTGGCTCAGTGGTTGAGCATCTCCCTTTGGCTCAGCTCATGACCTCGGGATTCTGGGATTGAATCCCACATGAGGCTCCCTGCAGGGAGCCTGCTTCTCCCTCTGCCTCTGCCTCTGCCTCTCTCTGTGTCTCTCATGAATAAATAAAAATAAAATCTTAAAAAAAAAAAAGAAAAGAAACAAGGGACATGTCACCCCCTGTTTTTTTTTTTTTAAGATTTTATTTATTCATGAGAGACACAGAGAGAGAGAGGGGGGAGACAGAGGCAGAGACACAGGCAGAGGGAGAAGCAGTCTCCATGCTGGGAGCCTGATGTGGGACTTGATCCCGGGACTCCAGGATCAGGCTTTGGGCCGATGGCAGGCGCTAAACTGCTGAGCCACCCAGGGATCCCTGACCCCTCTCATTTCTGATACTGATAATTTATGTCTTCTCTTGTCTTGTCTTAATCAGTCTGCCTAGAGGTTTATCAGTTTTATTTATCTTCTCCAAAAACTGTCTTTTGGGGCACCTGCGTGGCTCAGTGGTTGAGCATCTGTTTTTGGCTCAGGTCGTGATCCTGGAGTCCTAGAATAGAGTCCCTTTTCAAGCTCCCCACAGGGAGCCTGCTTCTCCCTCTGCCTATGTCTCTGCCCCTCTCTCTTTTTCTCTCATGAATAAATAATTACAATTTTTAAAAATAAATAAATAAAAACTGTCTTTTCATTTCACTGGCCTCTCTATTTTTCTTTTCCGTTTTCTTTATTTGTGCCTTGATCTCTATTATGCTATTTCTTCTCCTTATTCAATGATTAATTTTCTTTTCTTTTTTTAATTTCTTAAAAGTGGATACTGGGGAAGCTGAACACCGCATTAGCAACATCCCATATGTTGACATGGTTTCAGTTTTAGTACGAAATAGCTCTTAATTTCTCTTTTGATTTCTTTGACTGGCAGGGTTACTTAGAAGTATGTTGTTTAGTTTCTAAATAATTTGGAGATTTTTCAAATCTGTTCATTTCTAATTTAATTCCATTGTAGTCACAGAACATATGTTGAATGACTTAAATCCTTTTAAACTTATTGAGGCTTGTGTTATACCCATGAATTCTGGTATTAGATGAGCCTATGATCTATTTTGGTAACTATTATGTATCTACTTGAAAAAAATGAGTACTCTGATTTTGGGTGGAGCATTCTATAATGTCAGTTAGGTCAAGTATGTAGATAGTGTTATTCAAGTCTGCTATATCTTTACTGATTTTCTATATATTTTTCTGTCAATTATTTAGAAAGCAATATTGAAATTTCCAACTATAATTGTGTATTTATTTGTCTCTCTTTGCCATTCTCCTTCATATATTTTGAAGTTCTGTTATCAGATGCATAAATTTTTAGGTTATGTCTTTTTTATTAGTTGATATTCCTATAATGATGGAATAACCTCCTTTATCCTTGGTAATATTTTTTTACTTTGAAATGCACTTTGTCTTACAGTAATGTAGCCACCCAAGGTTTCTTTTGATTACTGTTAGCATAGCACAATTTTTTCTATACTTTTAACCTACTTGTATATTTCTATTGCAGATGATTCTTATAGACAGCATATAGTTGGCTTTTGCTTTTTTATATTTTAATTAGGGTGATTATACCATTACACCTAATGTAATTATTAACATGACTACATTTAAAGCTACTAAACTCTCTATGTGTCCCATCTGTTCTTTGTTTTGCTATTTTTTTTCTTTTTTCTTCCTACTTTTGGATGACTGAGTACACTTTTAAATTAAATTAAATTAAATTAAATTAAATTAAATTAAATTAAATTAAATTTTATTTGTTGGCTAGTTAATTACAACTCAGGTTTTGTTAGTTTAGCAGTAGTTTAATGGCTTGTAGTGTTCATCTTTAACTTTTCACAGTCTATCTTCAAATAATATATGATTTCATGATTGGCATAAGAACCTTACAATATATAGTGTACTTCATTTCTCCCTTACTGGCCTTTGTGCTAATGTCTTCATACATTTTGCTTTACTTCTAAACAGCACACTATATTATTTTTTTGTTTAAACAATAAGTTAACTCCTTTAGGAAGTATAGTTGATGTATATTAAATTAGTTTCAGATGTACAACATAGTGATTGAAGAATTAATACCACAATAAGTGTATTACGGTATTATTAACTATATTCCCTACATTGTACTTTTCATCTGGAGACTTACTTTATAACTAGAAGTTTGTACTTCTTACGTCTTTTCACTCATTTTGACCATATCCCCGCCCTCTACTTTAATAACCACCAGTTTGTTCTCCATATTCATGAATCTGTTTCTCTCTTCTTTTTGTTGTCAGTTTTCATTTGTTTAAGATTCTACATATAAGTGAAATCATATTGTATTCAGATATTTAAATAGTAAGAAAAACCTTATGTATTTACCTTTGGAGTTACCAGTTCTAATGTTCTTCTTCCTTTTGTGTGGATCCACATTTCTATCGCAATCATTTTCCTTCTGCTTGAAAATACTTTCTTTAGCTTTTCTACAGTGTAAATCTACTAATGATGACTTCTTTCAGCTTTTGTATGTCTCAGTCTTTTGTTTTGCTTTTATTTTTGAAAGATCTGGATATAGAATTCTAGTTTGATAGTTGTTGGTCCCCTCTCCGCTTCACTGCTTTAAAGATGTTGCTCTACTGAGTTCCATTAATTCCAACAAGAAATATGTTACCATTGTTATCTCTATTTCCCTATATGTTGTGTGGAGGTTTTTCCTTTGGCTTATTTTTAACATTTTCTCTTTATTGATGGCTTGAGAAGTTTGATTATGATGTGCTTTGGCATAGTTTTGTCCATATTTCTTGTGTTTAGAGTTCATTGACCTTCTTGGATTTGTGGGTTTATTAGGGTTACCTGTTTGGACAATTTGGGGGCTATTATTTTTCAAATTATATTTCTTCTCCCTTGTAGACTCTATGTATGCATATATTAGGCCACTTGAAGTTGTTGTATAACTCACTAAGTAGAGACATGGGTTTCTTAGTCTGGGATTTTTTTTTTTAAGATTTTATTTATTTGACAGAGAGTGAGAGCACAAGCAGGGGGAGCAGAGGAGAGGGAGAAGTAGGCTCTCTGCTGAGGAGCAAAACTGATGTGGAGCTCGATCTTGGAACCCGGGGATCATGACCTGAGCCGAAGGCAGACATTTAACTGATTGAGCCACCCTGGTGCCTCATCAGTCTGGTTTTCTTTAACATAAGAAATATTGTTATAACTTTTTTTATAAAGATTTTATAATTTATTTAAGAGAAAGAAGAGAGCACACGTGGGTGGGGCAGAGGAATCTCAAGCAGACTTACAGTGATCTAGGAGCCCAGTGAGGGGCTTGATCTTATGAGCCTGAGATCATGACCTGAGTTGAAACCAAAAGTCAGATGCTTAACCAACAGTGGCACCCAGGCACCCCAGTTATAGTAACTTTTTAAACATCCTTGTCTGCTAGTTGTAACACCTGTGTAGATTTTGGGTTAGTTTTGATTGATTGCTTTCTATCCTTGATGTGGGCCATATTTTAGACTTACTCAGACTCTTCTTAGAAGTCTACCCTCTTCCTGTATGCTCTTAACCCAAAGTGAGACTTTTGGGTCAGAAGGAGATACTTCTGAACTGAACTACTGATCAATGTCACCCAGTTCTTATCTCTGTCTTATTCTAGGTATATCATACCCCCTACCATCCTTACCTATTGGTTGAGCACCTCTGTCCTTCTCTTTATTTATAATATTCATGAGCAACAATTGGCCAACTGGTCCCTACTCAACCCTACCCAACCATCATATGCCACAAGAATTCCTTTATGCAGAGCCCTGTGAAGACCTTGGCCTGAATCTTCTACTCAAGTAACCCCTTTACCACTAATATAATGCTCTGTGTTTCCATTTATAGGATATTACCTAGCCGTATGTCCTGTTGTCTCTGCCAACTCAAAAATAATATTGAGGTTGTTTGCAAGACAGTCAAGCTGCATTGTGACGGTGAATGTTTGACAAATGCCACACGTTGTGGTGAGTTTGAATTGCCTCATGATATATATATAATATTTATATTTAAAGATTTTATTTATGAGAGAGAGAGAGAGAGAGAGAGAGAGAGAGAGGCAGAGGGAGAAGCAGGATCCATATAGGGAGCCTGATGTGGGACTTGATCCCAGGACTCCAGGATCACGCCCTAGGCTGAAGGCAGGTGCTAAACCGCTGAGCCAACCAGGAATCACCTCATGATATATTTTAAATTTTATTTATGTTTTAATTTTTATTTTTAATCAACAATGATCAATTTTTAACTAATGATGTCACTGCATTATTTTTATTCACTTACAGTTCAAACCCCTAAATTTCTTTTTTTTTCAAAGATTTATTTGAGAGAGAGAGAGATGTGAGTCGAAGGAGGGGCAGAGGGAGAGAATCTCAAACAGATTCCCCACTGAGTGTGGAGCCCATTGCAGGGCTCAATCCCATGACCTTGAAATCATGACCTGAGCTGAAACCAAGAGTTGTATGCTTAACCCACTGAGCCACACAGGCACCCTTAAAATCCCTAAATTTATAAGAACTATTCCTTTGTTATAAGTCAGATTCTCAGTTACATTATTAAATTAATTACTCCCAAATGAAAACATATGCATCATAATTTGTAAACTAATTTCATATGTATCAGAACTCAGGTCCCCCTTGTCTTATATGACAGGTGGAGATATATTTTTGTTTATTGTTTGTTTTTACAAGTTATCAAGAGTAAAAGTGATGCTGATTTATAGATAAAGTTTATTCAGAGCCTGAGAGTTCCTGTTCCCTAACCAGAAGCTGCTGCCTTCTTATGGATACAGAGCACTCTTCTATTCTTGGACTGTCCAACTCTGAACTTTTTCTGAATCCTCAGCTTTTCTATCCAAAAACACTCAGATACTTTTAAGTATTTTTCTGTATACTATGTTTTATTGGCACTAACTTCATGACTTCCAAAATGTGCTTCTGCACCCAGATAGCTTGAATATGGTTCCCTATCAATGATCTAGGGTACATCATAAATAACACTTTGCTACCTCTGTAAATACAATGTTGCTTATTTTTCAAAACAATTTTTTACTAATTACTCCCTTATCTCTTAGAGGTGGGCAGAATAGGCATGTTTAGCCTCCTTTTACAGGTGAGGAAAAATTAGATCAGAGGTGTTAAGTACTGTTGCCTAGCACTCAAGTGTCCCGTTTAGGGCTCTCTACAAGCCCGTTGCTCCTCCTTTCTTGTGACCTTTATTACCTCCTCCTCTGACTCTCATCAACACCGCTGAAAATACTTCTAATTCTTCTGGAAATGAAACTCGGTTGGATGATACTGTGCATGTACACAAGCCATATGCTGACTTTCATGTAGTGGGAAGCTCTGGATGGTACCCTAATAACTAAAGCTAGAAATATTAGAAATGAAAGTGAAGTATATTTCTTCACATTCTGACAAAAAATTTCTTTATCCCTTCTGCATTTTAAAACCTCAAGTATTATTCCATTGATTTATCGAACATTCCACATTGGCATATCTCTCATACCTGGAAAATCTCTTAGCCTACACTCGTTCCCTGCCCAATTTAAGCAAAGAGCCAGGGTGGACTTAGTGCTTTTTTTCTGTCTAGAGCTTATGTTTTGTGTGAGCTGCAATATATGGGAGCAGGGACCAAGCATAGTAATTGATGGGTAGATGGAGAGGGCATGTCCAGATGAGGCCCTACTAGCAGTGGGTGTTTTCATGGGCATCTGTGGTAGTAGCAAGAAAACAAGCACACTGAAGAGATAGAAGGAGGAAACCCCCTGCTCCCACTGCATCTGAAGCAGTACAGGACAGGGTATATGAATACCAGGAGTCACAGTAGATTTGCAGACAGTTTAGCTGAGTGTCTTCCAGACTTGGCTTTTCTTAAGTACTAGATAATTGGTCCTTGGAGACCAAGGATTATGGAATAATCCTAAATGTAGTCATTCACGTTGTGAAAGGTTCTGAAGAAATAGCCATTTAAAAAAATACCCTTTTCTCCTTTTGTTGTTGCCAATATAGGTTCAAGTTTGAGTTTGTGTCCTTGATAATGGTACTCAGATATTTGCTGGTTCTTAATTTTTATGACTGGGATGTATGACTGCGGACTGACAAAAACTGTGCTATCAGCCTTTCATTATCAAAACTAGTCTCTTCTTTTTCTGACAGATGAAAAAGCATCTATAATGAATGTAGAAGGATCATTCATGAAGGTATTAAAAGCCCGGAAGAAGAGTACCAGTACTGAGCTGACAATTGAGCCAGAGAAGGCATCCTCAGACAAAAATGGCATCGGTCT
Organism: Canis lupus familiaris; assembly: GCF_011100685.1. Taxonomy (NCBI): domain Eukaryota; kingdom Metazoa; phylum Chordata; class Mammalia; order Carnivora; family Canidae; genus Canis; species Canis lupus. The sequence continues at coordinate 20,463 of NW_023330789.1, read as the reverse complement.
GTCAGCCTTTATGAATGAGCAGTTAGACTTTAATGATGAAAGTGATGTTATCAGTGCGCTGAATTACATATTACCTTATTTCTCAGAGGGAAATGTAGAAGATGTAGAATCAACATTACTACCATTCATTAAAACTCTGTTTTCAAATGTTCAAGATGGAGACAAGCCTGTGGGTTACTTGAAAAACAACACAAAGAGCCCTTCTCTTGAACCTGGACCCAACAATTCAACTTACAAAAATAAACTGAGGAAACTCTCTTTCCTGGAAAATTTGTTAGATGCAGAAATTCAAGAAAAAATTGATGAGGTAAAAAAGAAAGAAAAAACTGCCATGCTTATACCTCCCGGGATTTTAGGTCCCAAATTTAAGAAATTGGAAACTGCCCAAGGACAGGAAAAGACCCTTCCCAAGGCTAAGAATTTACGGAAGAGGTGGTTTAGAAAAAACAGTGTTCTCAAGGGCCCCAAGGACCTACAGAAAAGGCACTACAAGGAAGTGGACGTTCAGAGCACCCAAGGGAAACAGAGTGCCCAGTCATTTGTGAAGAACATGGCCAAAGAAAGAAGGCTCAGTGGACCATCCCCAAGGGAGCTGGAGGAGCTTCACATGGCCCAGAGGCCCAGGAAATTAGTGGGAAACTCCGTCCACACAGAGTCTTCATTCATAAAGGAGCACAAGGCAGCAGCCTCTTCTTTCCCGAAGCAAAACATAATGGGCAAGCCTTCTGCCTCCACTGCTCCAAAATCCCTACCTAAGGTGAAAAACAAATCAGAAGACTCAACCTACCCCATTGTTGTTTTAGAAGATGCGAATGCTAGAGTTAGGGAAATGGAGGCTTCCAGACCAGTCTCGCATTCTGGAAAAAAGTATATTTTCCATAAAATTCGCTCACGTATAGTCCAAAGAACACCCAAGACCAAAAAAAGTAAAAAGTTCAGAAAGAAAAACTCACTCTCGAATAGATTGATGCCTGCACAGAGGCCTCCATTGCCTGCCGTCAGGAGCCTCATCGATTCCCCTTCACAGGAGGCTATTTCATCTTCAGAAAAACGAATTCAGGAAAATCCTTTTCCAGAATTATTTACTCTTTCAGAACCTTCTAAAGAAAACACTACTGTAGAAAACACTACTGCACAGAATGCTTCTGAAGAAATTATTTCTCCAGGAAGCACTACTGTATCAGAACAAACTCCCCCTGAATTCACAACCGTAGGAATCTTTCCAATACATATTCTACTACCACCAGAGACAACTTTGTGCCGACTGTTAAACAAACCAATGAAACACAATGGGAATACCACAACTTGGTCACTGACTTGCCCCCAAAGCCCACAGGCTTCAGTGTTGCAAAGCTCTCATCCGCAGGTGATCTATTTGAAATTCAGCTAAACCAGCAGCTACGGTCCCTCATCCCGAATAATGACGTGAGAAGGCTCATTTCTCATGTTATCCGGACTTTGAAAATGGACTGCTCTGAGACCAATGTGCAACTGGCCTGTGCCAAGCTTATCTCCAGAACAGGCCTCCTGATGAAGCTTCTCAGCGAGCAGCAGGAAGTAAAGGTGTCCAAGGCAGAGTGGGATACAGACCAATGGAAGACTGAGAACTATATCAATGAGAGCACAGAAGCCCAGAGTGAACAGAAAGAGCAGAAGTCAAGTGAGGTGAGGATAACTCCTGAAAGATGGGGTCTGAACTTTTAGTCAGTTTAGGACATGCAATTAAAGCACCCATGCACAAGGACCAGGGCCTCCCAGTCTGGGTCTTGTCTTAGCCATTAATGTTGGCTGAGACAGTGATCTGCCACTTTGCTCATTTAGAGAATGGTGCCACTCTTCCCAGGTAGATGAGAAGAGGACTTAACATACAAGATAAATATATTATTGAAGAAAGGGCTAATGATAAAATTATATAACACATTAGATTTGGTATATTTCTTAAGAACCTATACGCCACTCCACTGAAAGAATGAGGTTTTAGAGTAGCTTAAGAATAGTTAGCTTTCATCCTTTTCTTTGATTTCTAAAAAATTGTTCTTTGTTTTTGTTTTTTGTTTTTTTAGCCAACAAAAGAAGTCCCAGGTTATGGCTATAACAACAAACTCATCTTGGCAATATCTGTGACTGTAGTAGTAATGATTTTGATTATAGTTTTCTGTCTCATTGAGGTAAGAACAACCATTAATTCAGATTTCCAGAAAATCTTTTGTCTTTATAATAGATTCAGAATTTACAAACTTAAAATCAAAGCCACTTTCTCACTTACTGATACTTGGTATTTCTCTTCTGTCTGACAGACTGACATGTACTTCATTCTTTTATTGCAAAGTATATTCTGGGGATTTTTATTTTATTTTATTTTTTTAAAGAGAAGCAATTCTTTTTTTTTTTTAAGATTTTATTTATTCACGAGAGACACAGAGAGGCTGAGACACAGGCAGAGGGAGAAGCAGGCTCCATGCAAGGAGCCTGATGTGGGACTTGATCCTGGGTCCCCAGGATCACACAATGGGCTACAGGCAGTGCTAAACCGCTACGCCACTGGGGCTGCCCTATTCTGGGGATTTTTAAAGGAACTTTCCATTGCCAGGTGATTTATGGATTATAAACAAGGCAACAAGCCATTAGACTGTTTTGGGACGTTAGGTTTAAGAAGGCCAAGTTAACATGATAGTAACATTTCCTCAACTCAAAATTCTGTGGTTAGATGTACTCACCAGCCACTTTCAGACTACCACTGATTTCTTTCCTTGGTTGAAATGATGAGAGATAGTATCCACCCTCATGGAGCTATATCAGTCATCCTGGAAAAAAGGACATGGCTTAAAGATAAAAATATCATCTTGTTGATTAATTAGATTTACTCAGCAGCTTTTTCCACACACTGAATTATGTGAATAGTTTTGGTTAAAATACTGTAGCTAAAATCCTGCATCAGGCTACTCCAAAGCATGTCATGTTTATAGTCACCTGTGCTGGAGGTTGCCTGTTTACCTTTTCTTCAGTTCCATAATGACTTGGCACTGGTTTATGCCAAGCATAGGAAGAAGAATTTTCCATATCCAATTTCATGCCCACAACCCTGGGAGGACAATATTACCATCCCTCTTTCATACATAAAAGGGGATCAGCTTAAGGCTCCAGTGGCAAAACCCAAAGCAGAACCCAGTTTTACTTAACTGCAAATCCTGTGCTCTTATTCCACTGTTCTGTCTCCTTAAAGATGAAAACACTGGCCAGCATTTGAAACACTGAAATTCAGTGGAAGCCACTGAAAGGATTAATATATTTAATATGAAAAGAGTTTTATCAGTCACCAGAAGATGACCAACAATCCAAGGGTGAAGGGGGCGAGACTACAAGAAATGGGAGATGTTTTGAGTCTGTCACCATATATGCGAGTTCTTTCCTTGTGGCCTATGGGATGTGGGTCTTGTTAGCGAGGCCTTTGTTGCCTTTATACTGTCTTCGTCTATACTTATATTTGTTATAATTTATATTTTTCAACCTGTATAGATCTGTTTTGTTTTTAGGTATGGTTGAGGTAGGGGATCTAACATTTTCCCCCTAAAGAAATACCCAGTTACTTTAAAATCTTTTATTGAATGGTTCATTCTTTCTTAACAGATCTAAAATACTATTTTTTTGTAAGATTTTATTTATTCATGAGACACACACACACAGAGACAGAGACATAGGCAGAGAGAAAAGCAGGCTCGTCTCAGGGAGCCCAATGTGAGACTTGATCCCCAGACCCGGGTTCACCCTATGAGTCAAAGGCAGATGCTCTACCACTCAGCCACCCAGGCGTCTCTAAAATACTTTTCTTATCTGGATTCTTATCAGTCCAGTTTCCTTTCCCATATCACACTATATACTTAATTCCAATTGCTTTATAATAACCTATTTTGATGTCTGGTAGAGTTACGCTCATGCTCTTTGATCTCCTTTTTCATACATTTCATAGCTAGACTTGCATATCCCTTTACCAAATGTCAGCTGGCCAGTTTTTATTTAAAAAAAAGAAAAACTATCTTGGGATTTGAATAGGATTGCATTGAGTTGAGGAGAATTGACATCTTTGCAATATTCTAGGAACATGGTATCATCATGTATTCATTTCTTAAAGTCCTTCAGAAGAGTTTTAATGTTTTCATCTCAAAGGTCTTCCCCATTCTTTGCTGTAAGTTTATTCCTAGGTACTTTATGTCTTTTATTGATATTTTTAATCTTTTTTAAAGATTTTATTTATTTATTCATGAGACACACACAGAGAGAGGCAGGGACACAGGCAGAGGGAGAAGCAGACTCCATGCAGGGAGCCTGATGTGGGAGTCGATCCCGGGACTCCAGGATCACACCCTAGGCGGAAGGCAGGCACTAAACCATAGAGCCACCGAGGTATCCTTCCTTTTATTGATATTATAAATGGAACCATTCTTCCATTTGTTAATTAGTTATTTGTGGAACGTAAAAAGCTATTGCATTTTGCATGTTGAGCTCTTGATTTTGTATTTAGCCATCTTACTGAATTCTCAGAGCACTTCCAGTAAAATTTATTTTTCTATTTTTTAAAGATTTTATTTATTCATGAGAGACACAGAGAGAGAAGCAGAGACACAGGCAGAGGGAGAAGCAGGGTCCATTCAGGGACCCTGATGTGGGACTTGATCCCAGGACCCTGGGATCATGCACTTAGCCAGAGGCAGGCGCTCAACTGCTGAGATACCCAGGCATCCCACTACAGTAAAATTTAAGTTGACTCTCTTGGGCCTTTTAGGTTGTCCATAATTTCATATGCCAATATGTTTTGTTTCTTACTTTCCAATACTTAATTTTTCCTATTGCATTGAGATGCCTGGAATCTTTAAAAGAAGTGTTTTCCTATTGCATTGATTAGGACCTCTTCAACGTGATGAATAGTAACAGGAATAATAGGCATTGAACTCTTGTCCTTGACTTTAAAACAATGTTGCTATTTAGGTTTCTGGTAGATACTTTTCTTTTCTTACTTCTAAGAATTTTTATTAGGAATTACCTGTTGGATGTCATCTAAAACAGTCAATAAAATGTATTGCCAGCTGCACACAAGTTCCCAAGTTGGGACTATGGAAGAGTCAAAGGACTACTAAAAAATAGAATTCCTGCTCTCCAAAAAGGCTGAATAAGACTTAAAATACAAAGGAATGAATACAGATTTGGAGGCATGGTTATTGAGATGGGTACCTGTGATATGTTTTCTTCCAAAACAGATTTATTCTCATAGAGCAGCACCAGTGGAAGATGAAGAAGGGGCTCAAGGTAAATTGGCAATTATTAAAGCAGAATTTCAGAACTAGATTTTAGAACTCCTATTTCACTCCCCTTGTTTACACCCAGGAAACTACCAAAGGCAGAAAGAATATTGATTTGGTCTAATGCTTTGCCTGGATCCAGCAAAATTAGCTTCCCAGACAAATCTGAGTTAGAATGGAACTGACACAGAGCATCTACTGTCACTACTCCGTTAAAAAGAAAAAGGGGGTGGAGAGGGGTTGGGTGCACCGGTTCCTGCTGGTAGTGACCATCAGGCCTGGCTACAGAGTCTTGGGCTAAGAGGCCTATTCTTCAAGGCTGATGGAAGCAGAAAAATAAGGACTCCTTCCTGTAAAGTGGCAGAAACTTCCCTCCTCCTCCTAGTTTTTGATCCACCACTCTCCATTCCCTTTGTCCAGACTCCATAGACTGTTAACTGGGAGAGGGCCTTAGGTAATAGTTTTCTCTTCCTTTTATAATAAGGAAATGGAGAGAAAGGGAAGGTAAATTGCCCCATGGGCATACTGCTACTGAGTGTCAGAAGATGGTTCCTTTCCAGAGGGGGCACTTCTCCTCTGATTATACTGTTCTTGGGCTGCGAGCTACATTTTATGTCACAACTCCGTACATACATACTGTCAAGACATAAGCAGGTTTTTAAAATATTTTTAATTTATTCATGAGAGACGCAGAGAGAGAAGCAGAGAGATAGAGGGATAAGCAGGCTCCCTCTCATGGAGCCTAATGTGGAGTCCATCCCCAGACCAGGACGCACACACGCCCTGAGCCAAAGGCATTACTAAACTGCTGAGCCACCTGGGCGAGCCAACATAAGCAGTTTCTAAGACAAACTTACTATACATTCTGATTCTTTCTATATTGTTTATATTCAAAAATAATATTTTGTGTTTTAGTGCTGGGCTGTGACCTTCCTCACTCACTCATTAGCCACTGCCTGCAATGAGAAAGTCAGTGAGTTAGGTAACTTTGTTGGTTGGACTCGTGCATTTATTTGGTGTGAATCAACTTGTAGGATATACAGCAGCTAGGAAAATAGAAACACCTCTCTCTCCTCCTCCCCAGCAAATGATGCCTATGAGACAAAGTCCAAAGGGGACCAAAGTAAACTGCTTCTGGAGAGAGTAAGGTGCTTCTGTGTTATAGTTGCACAGTCTGTTCACTGCACGAGGGGCACTTGGCCATAGGCCCAGGTGAGCAGGATGAAAATCTTGCTTATACTCAATGCCAAGCCACATACAAAGGCCTCCCCAGAGAAATTGTGGGGCCATTATGGACAGACATGGGAAAATTCTGGAAGTGTAGCATGCGTGGGAATTATTTTCAGGATCCGAGGTCTGTAGTGATTTTGCTTCCTGTGATTATGGACTGAGATGTCCTAATAGGACCAGAGATACACATTGTGAGAGGCATGGAAATGGCGTGAATCACTAATTGTCTGCATATGTGTTTCCCTCCAAGGCTCTTCCTTAAGTCTCTGCTGCATAAGAGATGTTCAACCAACGGGAGGAATCAGGTAAATCTGAGGGAAGATAAAGTCCCCATGGCTGGAGAGAGCAGGGGAAATGCAGAATTAACAATGTCCTTTCTGTTTTCTAGGGCTTTTCTGGAGAAGGCGGCCACTTTGGCTTCGGGGACATGTACAGACCTCTCAATGCCACACGGAAGAAAAACATGGCACAGAAGCTACACGACAGGGATCTTCTGATGAGGATGAGATTTTCAACAAGGAACCAGGTACCTGATTGGGGACAATTTATACTTTCTTTTCTAAAATGAGTTAATTATGAAAAGTTTAATTGTTCCTTTACAGAGTTAAAGGCATTCTTCTTTTTTGCAGAGAGAAAGGGTGGTGCCCCAGTAGAGAAGCATCGGGCTGCAGATTCATGCTGCTGAAGACCTGGGTGAGGAGAGCGACAGTGAACTCGCACGTCATCGTCTCAAGTGACTTTGTCCTGCCTCAGGCTGTCTATAAAGTTTATTTTTATATAAAAAATTTTTTATTGGTCTTCATTTGCCAACATATGAATAACACCAGTGCTCATCCAATAAAGTGGCCCCAGTCAGTGCCTGTGACCCCAGTCCACCCCTACACCCACCCAGCTCCCCTTCTACCACCCCTAGTTCGTTTCCTAGAGTTAGGAGTCTTTATGTCTGTCTCCCTTTCTGATATTTCCTACTTCATTTTTTCTCTCCTTTCCCGTTTAGTTTCCCTTTCATTATTTTTTGTATTCCCCAAATGAATGAGACCATATAATGTTTGTCCTTCTCCGATTGACTTATTTCACTCAGCATAAGACCCTCCAGTTCCATCCACGTCGAAGCAAAATGGTGGGTATTGTCGTTTCTAATGGCTGAAGTAATATTCCATTGTATACATAGACCACATCTTCTTATCCATTCATCTTTCGATGGACACCAAGGCTCCTTCCACACTTTGGCTATTGTGGACATTGCTGCTAGAAACATCGGGGTGCAGGTGTCTTGGCGTTTCATTGCATCTGTATCTTTGGGGTAAATCCCCAGCAGTGCAATTGCTGGGTCGTAGGGCAGATCTATTTTTAACTCTTTGAGGATCCTCCACACAGTTTTCCAGAGTGGCTGCACTAGTTCACATTCCCACCATAAAGTTTATTTTCTGATAATGGCTTCTCAGCATTGCTTGTAAAATACTTATTTTTCTCATATTAAAAATGTATAAATTAATAACCAATTCTAGCCATGTGGTAAGGAATTAAAATGGAAATAAACATGTATATACAGGTAACAGGGGACATTGGTGAGAGGAACAGACCTGAATCTAGAATCCCTCGTGGGAGACTGTACTTCCACAAGAGGCAGTGCCCGCAAGGAAGGATGAATAGGAGTATCTTCCCCTCGTTTCCCCAATAAAACCAGTGTCTGAAAACTGGAAAACATATCTATTAAATCAATTGGCAGTTTATTCTGGTGCTCTCCCCCCTGGTTCACCAAATACAAGTTATTCACAACATGCTTGACCTGCCCATAGAAGATCATCTGTTTCTGGCCCCTCTTGTAAGATTTTTAGCATTACCAGAATATTTGGATCACTGAGCCTAGCTCCACAGTAGGGCTAAGGCCTCTTTTTCTTCCCAAGCACTCAAACTCATACACAAATATATGCCCTGTCTTGGCATAGGGGGTTCTTCATTGTTACAAGCTATAGATAATTCACATTGGGGTATTTTGTTCCTTTTCTTTAAAAAAAATAATCCCAACCCTTGGATAGCTAGCAGGGAGGGGCTGGAGGGCTAGGGTAAAGAAAAATGTGTGAGGGTGGTAATTACCCAAGACTGCCCTCCTCACTCCTTTATTTCAGAAAATATATTGGTGGTGCCACTTACCCATTCTCATGGACCACCCTACTAGCCTCTCCTGACTCCATTGAGGGTCAGATGTGTGCTACCAGGCTCTTTCCCAATGCCGCCCACCACCAAACCTACTACTGCCTTCCTCAACCAACACAGATAATGAAGCACAGGGATAATGAAGCACAATCTGTGGAAGAAGCACAACTCCCTCCACTTCTGGGATGCCAGGGTGGCTCAGATGGTTAAGCATCCATCCCTTGGTATCAGCTCCAGTCATAATGTCTTACAAGGAATGGATGCTCACCACTGTGGGGCTAGCAGTGGTGAATGTCAGGTTACTTTATTTTTTATTTATTTTATTTTTTTTTTCAGGTTACTTTACCACAGCTGCTTTCCATACATTCAAAGCTGCTGCTGCCACTCAAAAGTCAGTACATTTTGGGAACCCACTGCTGAAGTCACTGCAGCACTCCATGGTCCCAAGCCTGTGACTGGCAACATGGAGTCCCAACATGTAGCCTGCGCATCTGCTACTGCAGAGGAGGAAAGAATGGTTTCCACCTCCTTTTCACCCCCTAGATTTTATGGCAGAACTCTGCTGTCAAGGGAATCTGTGAAATGTGGTTTGTGGGCTTCTAGCACCTGCAAAGAAAGGATAGGAAGTGGGTAGCTAGAAGCAACCAATACTATCTAAAAATGTGTGGGTTTTCAACGTCTTTCTAAAAGGAAGGTGTTGTCTACATGGAGTAGTCGTACCCTGGTGGAGAGCTAGCTAAGTCAGAAACACAAAAGGTGTCATTTTAGCTGGGCAGCAGGGTAAGGTACAGATATTGGATACCAATCACATGCAGTCATCCCCAGAGGTGACTGGAGAAGCACTTGGAGTTGATTCTTAGTTTGCCTCCAGAATGTTCTCACTGGCATGAAAGCTGGATGGACTAATGGCAGTGAGGTATCTGAGAAAACATAGCCCCCATTCAAAAGGGCTGCCAGAGGAAACGGTGTCCATAGGGAAATAGAGTTCTAAAAATGTGGCTTTGTGGGGATCCTAGGGTTGGCTCAGTGGTTGAGCGCCTGCCTTCGGCCCAGGGCGTGATCCTGGAGTCCTGGGATCGAGTCCCACATCGGGCTTCCTGCATGAAGCCTTGCTTCTCCCTCTGCCTGTGCTCTGCCTCTCTCCTCTCTCTCCACACTGAATAAATAAATAAAATCTTTTTTAAAAAAATTATGGCCTTTGGACCTCTAAACTCAAACATCCTTGGGATGCTTATTTAAAAGACTGATCTTCGGATCCCTGGGTGGTGCAGCGGTTTAGCGCCTGACTTGGCCCAGGGCGCGATCCTGGAGACCTGGGATAGAATCCAACGTCGGCTCCCGGTGCATGGAGCCTGCTTCTCCCCTGGCCTGTGTCTCTGCCTCTGTGTGTGTGTGTGTGGATGACTATCATAATAATAAAAATTTTAAAAAAATAATAAAAGGCTGATCCTGAAAAATAAGCAAATTAATTTTTAAAAGCTGATCCTGAACATCTCCCTGTCAAAAACAAACCAAACCAGGCATACTTAAAGTGGTCCAGACAGATTTCCAAAGTCATAGAATATTGCAGTGGCACAGGAAAAGAGTTCATCATGAACAGAACTCAACTGGGATAAGTACAGAGTGACTGAGTATTGCACAGGGAGATTGAGGGGACTAGGGAAGGGAAGGAAGTAGGGGCTCCATAGTCAGAAGCCAAAGATTACAAAAGGCAGGAAGGGGGTTAGCCCATATGAAACCATCTGGATTTGCTAACTGGCACTTACCAAAGCTAGACTCCTACTCTCTCACAGAAACTGGGAAACAGGGGCCTTATCTTCAGGTGGTGGCTGGAATAAGCAACAAATTCTTTAGACAGCCTTGAGTTTCACGGGCAGGCACTTTAAGGGAGACTGGGGTCTTACTAGGGCAGTGGTCATGAGCTGCTGAAAACTACGTTAGTGTTTGTTCAAGTCTTCACAAGCCAAATAAGGTTGAATCAAGAAGAGGGCTCAGAGGAGCCTGGCTAGAGTTTAGAGAAAGAATCTGTTACCATTCAGATGCCCACCCCTCCTGAGCTGATTTCCAAAACAGAGGGACCATTCTAACAAGACTGTTTATGCTCACCAAACTACTGGCGTAGTTAGTGCAAAGAGAACCAGGAGGTGGAGCAGAGGTTCCCTGGCTTCTTCAGGACCAGAGGTCAGCAGGGATTTGAGGGTGTGAGAGGCGGGCAAGACAGACTGAAGATGACCAAAAGGCACGACTGAGATTCTCACCCTTGGCGTCTCAAAGAGTCACACTGGCTGGCTGCTGCCACTATGGAAATCAGGGCCTCTCAGTCCTGGGAAGCGCCAGGCATGACCAGCTCTGGCCCCTGAGGTCCTAGTCAGGGTGAGATGTTGTTGAGACCTGGGCGACAGTGGTGGGGCACCCCCTGGGGTGTGGGAGGAGGCACACCCATTCAAGAAGAGGAAAGGTCCTGAGGTCTGAAGCAGAAGCAGGAATGGTGCTTCAAGGTGAGCCTTAATGTGTTCCAGTGTAGCACTGGAGAGGGGTCTGGCGCCACACTGTGGAGTGTTTCAGCTTACAGGGCCAAGGGAAATGAAGACTTCAACCGGTGAACAATACAAAGGCTTCATGTAGAGAGGGCTACACCCTACAATGGTGGAGCAGTAAAATAGGAGGAGCCTGGCTCCCTGACACATGAACCACCAAACTAGCCCTGGATTACAGTACTTAACCAGATCATTATATGAGAGATCAGTAAGCTTCTTTTTTATTTAACCCACTGCTGTGTTGGGTCTCTACTACAGTGGCTGAACCTATAGCCTAATAAAGGTTAACCAATAACGTTATAACCAATAACGTGTATTGGTTATCTTTCGCCACAACAATGCTAACTAATAAACCATCCCCAAACTCAGTGAACTGGAATACCGGTTCTCACAGGATGGCTGGTCCAGCTGTACTTGAATGCTCTGCTGGCTGGGTCAGCACTGCTTCTCCGTGCTAGTCTGCAGATCAGCAGGGCTAGCTAGCTCTTTTCCACCTGGGTGGGCTCTGGGGCCCAGGCTGAAGAGGCAGCGGCAACCCGAGGGAAGCATATGAGGCCAACCAGAAACTTCATTGGGCCTCTCCAAGCCTAGACACAGAACTGTCATACTTTCATTTCTGCCTAGTCCATGGGTCCAAGTAAGTCACATGGCCAATCCCCGAGCCAGGGGACAGGAAAGTACACTCTGCCCACAGAGAGACACAGCAAGAGTGTGGGTGCAGGGAGGGCCAATAATCCTGTCTACTCAGGATGTGACTGAGTCCTGGTTTAGACTACACACCAAGGCCCCCTCTTCTAGGTGTCCCTGTAAATGCAACAGAGTGAAAGATAGCACCCATCAATGTGAAGGCCCCACCGCAGTTATCTGTTAGGTCAGGAACCCTGACGAGGCAAGAATCCCATCTTCCTCTCCCCAATGCCTAGTAGCGGACCCTGCCCACGTGATGCCTCAGGGATCTTACTGGATGAATTTTAGACCATTTCTTCATTCTCCACATATGATTTCCTTATGAAATACAGACTGACCTCCTAAAGGTCAACACATAGTACTATGAGTTTGCCCCATAGCCTGCATAGGGACTGTGCCATTAGGAGCAGGAATTTGTACCTAGATCCTGTCTACACCAAAAACTGTATCCACTGCCTCCTACAGGGACCTCCAGAAGTAAGGGCTTCTACAAGTTAAACATCAAAACAGGGTAGTGAGGGGAGCCTGGGTGGCTCAGTTGGTTGAGCGATCTTACCTTAGGTCATGATCTCAGGGCCTGGGATCAGCCTGTGTGGAGCTCTGCACTGAGTGGGGAGTTTCCTTGAGGATTTTCTCTGTCCCTCTACCCCTCCCCTGACATTCTCTCTCAAAATACATAAATAAATAAATGAATGAATGGATCTTAAACAACAGGGTAGTGAAATTTCTTTCTCTATAGGTCTTTTGAAACTGGAAAGATTCTGATTGCCTGAAATATCTTCAGAGGGAGGCTGTCAAAAGGCACGACTCTAGTGGGGGATCTGCATGGACTTGGGACAATTTGAAGAACAGTGAAATTGACCATCAGAGCTCCCATGGCTCCACAAGGTCCCTGGCCCCCTCATCATCTGTTTTGCTAGATCTCAGGGCAAAAGCAGAACTGGCCCAAGATGCTCTACCTTAATGCTGCCTTTCCCTGCAGACTTCTCACTGCAAAGGAGAACCACTTGAAGAGAGCCAGGATAAATCCTAAAGAATGCCACCATCACCACTGAATTCCAGACATGGGCATGTGGGTGGAAAAATATTTTAGGGCAGTGACTCATGGTAAGTTGCTTCCTCCAGTCCCTAAATGGTACTATTCAATGTCAAGCTACCTCAGGCTCTGGCTGATAAAAGCAGAGGGAGAGGGAACCTAGTGTCGTGAGCTGTGCTGGTCAGGATACATATACATATACATATACACATACACATACACATACACATACATATACATATACATATACACATATACATACGTAAATATATACATACATATACGTTTTGTATAACTTGCCCAAATTTATGAAGACCATATGTATCAGTCACTGCTCTGTACGCTCCAAGTGAAAGAAATCCAACTAAAATATGTTTGAACCAAAAATGTCATACAGTGAATTAGCTTATATAACCAGGAAGCCTAAGTACTTAAAGCTGCCTGCATCTAGGGTTCAAACAAGTCATCTTCTCCCCATCTATCCCTCAACTGTGCTTTCCTTTGGCTTCAGGCTCTGAAGGACGCAGACTCCAAGACTGCAAACATGGTCATTCATCATTCTAACTCTACACCAAAGTAGAGAAAGCCCATCCTCAAAAGTCATCTTTTTGGGTTGCTTGGAGCTGTATCTTGGAGGCGAACAATAGTTACATAATCACAATTCTGTAAACACTATCAATTATCAGGAAAGAGTGGCATAACTAAACCCCAAGAACGGACAGGGGTGTTAAAGAACTAACTCCTTGCCTGTGATAATAGGAAGTCCACAGACAGTGTCTAAAATGGATAAATCCAAAGCTAGAATTACCAAGATAGGTGGGGAGATAAGCACCAGAAGATTCAGCTAGAAGTAAGCATGCCCAGAGAGCTGGCTCAGGAGGGAAGGTGGGGATGGTCAAGGGGAAGAAACTGCTGTGGGTCATTATGTTTCCTCACCATTTGATGTCATACTATTTGAACTGTAAACTATATATAATAATAATAACTATTGGGGAATTTTAAAAATTCATTATTTTTGTCCAGCTTTATTGAGGTATAATTGACAAATTAATAATTAAAAAGAGAGCCAGGATAAATCCTAAAGAATGCCACCATCACCACTGAATTCCAGACATGGGCATGTGGGTGGAAAATATATTTTAGGGCAGTGAAGATGACTAGCTATAGGGCACCTAATTCTAATTGCCATATTTTAAAAGAGTGGGAAGAACCAACTTCCTACAACAGAATCCAGGGGGAACATTAGCTATTCCACTTTTGAGAGAAATGGTTGCATTAGTCCTTGTTTGATGACTTTAGTCAGCTGCCAAGTAAGGATATATCTGGGGTTCAAATAAGAAAGGCTCTCAAAAAATGGAAGAAAAAAAAAAAGCTCCCACTCCAGTGTTCAGAAAGCAGTTAAAAACAGATCTGACTGGATTGGGAAGGTGAGAATTAGCCCAAACTATAATAATAATATAGCTAGTCTTTCTTTTTTTATTTAAGATTTTATTCATCCAGGACTGCCCAGTTGGCTCAGCGATTTAGCGCCGCCTTCAGCCCAGGGCGTGATCCTGGAGTCCCGGGATCGAGTCCCAAATCAGGCTCCCTGCATGGAGACTGCTTCTCCCTCTACCTGTGTCTCTCTGCATCTGTGTGTGTGTGTGTGTGTGTGTGTGTGTGTGTCATGAACAAACAAAATCATTAAAAAAAATATTTATCCATTTGAGAGAGCAAGTGAGGGCACGAGCGAGGGTGGGGGCACAGGGGAGGGGCAACAGACTCCCCACTCAGTAGGGAGCCTGTTGTGGGCTGGACCCCAGAACCCTGGGATCATGACATGAGCCCAAGGCAGAGGCTTAACCAACTGAGCCACCCAGGTGCCCTATAGCTAGTCATCTTCAAGTGCTTCCAGCAGGCCAGAAACTCTCCTAAGGATATTATCTTAATCCTCAGGTCAACTGATATTTTCCCCAATTTACAGATGAGGAACTGAGGCTCAGATAGTTTTGGGAACTTACCTGAAGTCACACCCTCTGGCCCCTCTGCCTGAGGCTAGGAGGCCATAGTGTGTTGTGCCTTTACTTCTGTTTTCTAATTGCCAATCTTCAGTGCTATATCTCAAGGGGCCTGTGAAAACCATAGCTTCACATTGCTTGGTTGTCCTGAACGCCCACACTAGTGTAGGGAAGGTCCTGTAAACAGTATGGGGTAGAGCTGGTGTTCAAACCTAAGCATTACCGCCTACCAAGCCCACTTGCTCTGCCACTGAACTATGCTAACTCTCTAATTAGAATTAGAGTTGGGTGAGAGTCCTCCCTCTACCATTTATTTATTAGTTCTGAGGCCCTGGGACCCCAAGTTACTTAGCCTCTCTCTGAAGCCTGTTTTCTTATCTGTGCTATTGAAGATAACAATGGCAACCTACCTTCCCAGTGGTTGACAAGGACCAATCACAATTCCTATCTAGCAAACAATAGAAGCTTCTCTTTTGCCCAAATGTTAATAATCCCTTACCCCTCAGCTCCTAAAATAAGACAAAGGTTCTTATATTTTCTTATGCTTTGGATCCGCTGGTGCTGAGGGCAGAGGACAGCAGAGGTGGTTAGGCCTAAATTCTTGGACCCCATCCCAGAGTGACTCTCCAGGGAAGGGATGGGGTTCAGGAATCTACACCTTGGACCTGTCTGCAGGGAATTCAGATACCTGCAGTTCTCCTACCTGGCTTTTTAAATAAGTCTGTGGAGTTCTTGAAATCTAAGCTGACAGACCAGTGGCCTGTGAGCTGAGTTTGCTAGTGTTTGAGCCCTTCCTGCACAGGCCTCCAGCTGTGTCTGCATCCTTCCTTTCCCCCCTCATCCAATCTGTCTTTATCTCCCCTCCCATCCTAGCCCCATCCCCTTACTCTGTTCTTAAGTCCAACTTCCTCTCCACTCTTGGGGACCTCCCCTGAGCTCAGCCTGCACTCCTACCCACCAGCCACTTCTCTGCCAGTCTCTTCACCTGCAATGCCCCTTCCTCTATCCACCTGCAAGACTCAGATAAAAGCTGCCTCTTCCAGGATAACCTTCAAGCTCTCTTCTCTTTGCATGTGACTTTATTACTGTTCAAATGATATAGCAGTGTGAATTTTTTTTTCTGGCTGGAAACTACCTCGTGGACTCATGGCCCATGAATGGTAAAAATGTGCACCAGAGCAAGATGAAGAGAGGAAGACAAGCAGCGGGGCTGAGAGGCCGGAGAAGTAAGAGAAGACCAAGAGACAAGGGCTGGGCTCCTGAAAAACCAGACAAAAGATTACTATGTGGGGTTCCCACAGCTTTTGCAGACAGTGGCTGTGCAAAAATTCATTGGAAGAACTGAGGAATAGTGCTCACTTCGGCAGCACACATACTAAAACTGGAAGAACTGAGGAATATTGCTTGCTTGCTCCATTTGGGGGAGGGCATGCTTGAGTCAAGACACTGATGGTATTGAATGTGCTAATTATTACCAGAAACACTATCCTTTTGCCTAGGAAATGGGATTTCCCTAGTAAATCCCTTACTTTCCACCTTGTTCAACACCCAGAAAATACTTTGCCTCTATCTCTTTATTTCTAACTTCCTCCTCAACTATTTTTTTAAATATTTATTTATTTATTCATGAGAGACACGGGCAGAGGGAGAAACAAGCTCCATGCAGGGAGCCTGATGGGGACTCATTCACGGGTCTCCAGGATCTGGCCCTGGGCTGAAGGTGGCGCTAAACCGCTGAGCCAACCGGCTACTACCCACGTCAACTATTTTTTTATTTTATTTTATTTTATTTTTAATTTTTTTATTGGAGTTCAATTTGCCAACATACAGAATAACACCCAGTGCTCCTCCCATCAAGTGCCCCCCTCAGTGCCCGTCACCCAGTCACCCCCACCCCCCGCCCACCTCCCTTTCCTTCTCTGATTGACTTACTTCACTCAGCATAATATCCTCCAGTTCCATCCACGTCGAAGCAAATGGTGGGTATTTGTCGTTTCTAATGGCTGAGGAATATTCCGTTGTATACATGAACCACCTCTTCTTTATCCATTCATCTTCCGATGGACACCGAGGCTCCCCGTCCTCAACTATTACCCATACTGAATGCACTCAGCCTCATCTAGTCTGAAACCGAGAAGTGGTTCTCACTCCCGGAGAGATTATTACCAGAGAAGCAGCCCCCACACACTCAGGTGCCACATCTCCACCAGCCATTTTTTTTTATAAACGGCAACGGGCACTGAACCCGAACCTTCCCAGAAACGGTCACAGAACCCCTGGCCCAGGTCAGTGGAGCTTGCTTCCAAGAGCTGCCCTGTTCCCAGGCCAGCCCTATAAATACTCCCAAAGTCCCCCTGGACATGCAGTTAGTAGTACCTCTGCCTCTGGGCACTGTCCCCACACTCAGGCCCTACGCTCCCCGCTGGACCAAAGCCTGCAGGTGAGAAGTGACCAAAGCAGACATCCCCCCTCTCACACACTTTGGACCTTTTGTTCTGAGTCCACCTGCAAAAGAAATGTCAACTCTACCGAGGAAAGCAGACACACAAGGACCTGGCTAGATGAGAAGAACCAGATCCTCCAGGTTTGTGCCTCAGGGGCTGATGGGCAGGTACCTGAGAAAGTCCCGAGGAGGAGGGAGCGGTGAGCTGAAGACGCCCTGTTGGTACAAGATAGGGTCAAAACACGTATACTTTTTTCCCTCAGAGCCCCCGGGCTGCAAGCACCACCAGCGCCCATGCCCTCAGGGAGGCAAAAATAGCGTAGACGTCACTGGTCTGATTTTACCAGTGGGAACCTACCCCTCAGGAGGCCAACGTTACACGCATGGCGCTGCGGCCAGGCGAGATCACGGACCCAGAAGCCGGGATCTAGTCTGACGCAGACACTGCTAGAGGCGGGCCTTGGGCAAGCTCCTCTTAGGTCGGTGACCTCGCTTAGTGGCCTCGCCTCTGCAGGCGGATCTCCCTCTCCCCTTAGTGGAGTCCAAGCCTCCCAGACCGCTCACCCGCTGGCCCTTGGGGAACTCGGCTTCGGGAACGTTGGCCCCGCCCCGCGGCTCCTCCCGCCCCGCCATTGGCTCCGCGGGCCGGGGCGGGGCCGAGCGCCCAACCGCCGGGTTGGCGTCAGGCGCCTCGAGCGCAGTTTCCGGGCGTCGGTGGCGGAGAGGCCGGAGCGTCGGGTCGGAGGCTGAGAGGCTGCAGCGGCCAGGAGCGACCCCGCCCCCTCCCCGCTCGCTCTGGTGAGTCCGGGGTCAGGGGGAGGAGGGGGGAGGGGGGCGGGGTCGAGATGCGAACGGGCCGGGCGCGTTCCGTGGTCCCGACCCCTGGTCGCCTTTGCGCTGTCCTGCTTCAGAACCCTTTGCCTTCCCCGTTGTAAGCCCGCGCCCTACCCCCTCGGAGCCGAGCCTTCAGCCCGCACAGCCCCTGCTGACCGCCCCCTCCATCTTCTCCCGACGGGGACCCGAGCCCAGCACGTACCCCCCACCCCCTCGCCCCTGGCGTCGCGTCAATGCAGCCACACTCTTGACCCCCTGGGAGTCCAGTTCCAACCCCGAGCGCAGACACATCCCTCCTCCGCCCTCTGAGGCATCACATCCTCACCCCTCAACCCCTGTGGCAATCCCGGTGCTCCACGCCAACCTCCCCTGAGCCCCACCGCTATGGCTTTCCCCTTTTCTGACCCAGCTTTCTTATCCCAGTCCCGGAAGGTCTGCTCAGCCCTAACACCCACCTCCACCCACCCTTATTCAATGCCTGCCATCCAAGCGGATGCCCTGTTGAGCTCACCCCCTTCTTGATAGCTCTGATCTCTGCCCTATCCCAAGTCTTCGATGCATCTTCTTGTCCACACCGACTCAAGCCCTCACTTCCCAGCCCACCACATGCTTTCTTTCCACCTGCAGCCATCCTGAGAACACTTCATCTTTGCTAAACTGCCCCCGACTCTTGCCGCCCCAGTTCCTACCACCCCAACCCAATCTTCTTAAAATGAGGCCTCCATGCCCCCATCTCTTCCTCTCAGCTCTGTGCCCATTCTTCCCTTAATGCGGTCCCCATCTGATCTGAAAACTTAGTGCAGTCTCTTGCCAGCCCCACCTGCTGCCCCCCAACAGCCAATCCAGGTGCTTTTTCAGAGCCGGGTAGTTACTGAGTAGCTCCATTGGTACAGGGCCTCAGATGGTAAGTAAGTGTGGAGGAGTAGAGATCTATGTCCCGTGGTTCAAGAGGTTTTCCTGAATGTCTGCTCTCCTGCACCTGTCCTCAAGGATTGTGTTTCTAGCATTCATATTATGTTACTTGTGTTGGCTGCTGCAATGGTACCTTATCATCCAAATACCTGGAAGGTGAGGGATGGCTACTCATTCAGCCTGGGACACTGGAAGCTTATCACTGCCTTTTGGACTGTAATCTGTAGAAACCCAGGGGGTTGCACTATGTGGGGTTGGCTGTGGTCACAGACCCATGCCCATGAAGGTTTTCCTGGCATTTAGAGACGACCCTCACCGGGGCTCCTCCCAGCCAGAGCTGATTGCAGTTAGTCCCAGTACTGAACACAGGGAACACAGTACTAGACGTGATGTTACATGTTGGAAGAGTGTAGGTGAGTGGATCCTGGGGAAGCTGATGGCTAGGTGGGTTTGGAGGCTTTTGAGTTGCTTCCTCTTTTTGTAGGTGCTGGATCGTTAAGTTTTGACCATTTTGATTGCCCTTGAACTGAGAGAGCCAAGTTCCCCCAGAGTATAGACATTAGGCACCCAGGCCCATTTGTTAACATTTATATATTTCCTGGGCTTTTTGGATTCACATCCCCTCTAAGTTCTGACCAGGCCCAAAGATTGGCTGTTTGACAGTAATTGTAAAGGGCCCCAAAGAGACCCATGTCTTTGCTTGCCATTTATAGTCTCACTTCTTTGAAAATTGAATGCCTGTCTACCTTCAATATCCCTCCGTAAAAGTGCCTATCCTCTTGTCTTTCTTCCGCTTCCTGATCTCCCTCTCTCCATCTCCCTCCTCCTTCAGCTCAATAACCCTAAAACAAACAAACAAAAAAAACCACTCTTTTAAAAACATAAAACCCTCTTCTAAAAACCCTCTTCTCCCTGTTTGAAGGGCTATGTCTGGCTTTTGTGGAAAGCAGATTCAACATATCGAAGGGAAATGAAAACGCAGACGGCAGCTTCCAGATCAACAGCCATTACTGGTGCAATGATGACAGGAGTCACTCAGAAAACATTTGCCACGAGGACTGTCAAGGTCTGGCCAGGGCTCCAGGGTGGGGAAGCTCTACTCACAGGACGTCTATTCCTATGCAAGGCCTGGGAATGTCCCCAGAGGGACTGCCCATGGAGTCCAGGAATGTTTTTGCTGAGCAGAGGACTTGACAAGTGGCTGTAGTGCCCATCCACTTAGCATATTCTTTGGTGTACGGGTTCTAGAAAAGCTCTGCATAGTTAATAGCAGAGCAGGAGCAACAGCAGCAGCCAACATTTCTTGAGAGTGTGTTATTACTAACCA
Organism: Canis lupus familiaris; assembly: GCF_011100685.1. Classification (NCBI taxonomy): domain Eukaryota; kingdom Metazoa; phylum Chordata; class Mammalia; order Carnivora; family Canidae; genus Canis; species Canis lupus. The sequence continues at coordinate 9 of NW_023330789.1, read as the reverse complement.
TTTTACCTA
>NW_023330788.1:0-61784 GCF_011100685.1 Canis lupus familiaris | reverse complement strand
AGAGTCACCAGGTCCAGATGAGGCCCAGATGGGGAGCATATTCACTAGGTCCAGATGAGGCCCAGTTGAGGACCAGAGTCACCAGGTCTGGTTGAGGCCTAGAGGGGTACCAGAATCACCTGGTCCAGGTGACATCCAGATGGGGACCAGAGTCACCAGGTCAGGGTGAGGCCCAGAGAGTTTCCAGAGTCATCATGTCCAGGTGAGGCTCAGGTGTGGAACAGAGTAACCAGGTACCGCTGATGCCCAGGTGAGGACCAGAGTCACCAGATCTGGCTGACATGCAGATAGGATCAGAGTCACCAGTTCCAGGTGAGGCCAAGAAGGAGTCCACAGCAATCAGGTCCAGGTAAGAACAAAGTCACCAGGACTGGGTGAGGCCCAGATGGGGACCAGATTCACCAGGTCCAGGTGAGGCCCAGGTGGTGACCAGAGTCCCCGGGTCTGGGTGAGGACCAGGTAAGGACCAGATTCACCAGGTCCAAGAGGCCCACGTGGGGACCTGACTCACCAGGTATGGGTGAGGCCCAGGTGGCAACCCCACTCACCAGGTCCAGGTGAGGCCAACCTGCAGGCCAGAGTCACCAGATCCATGAGGCCCTGGTGGGGACTGGAGTCACCAGGTAAATGTGAGTCTACAAGACACCACAGTCACCAGGTCCAGGTGTGGTTCATGTGGGAACGAGGTCACCAGGTCCAGGTGAGACCCAGGTGGGGACCACAGTCACCAGGTCCAGATTGAGGCCTAGGTGGGGGCCCAGAGTCATCAGGGCCAGGTGAGGCCAAAGTGTGGAGCAAAGTTATCATGTCCAGGTGAGGCCCAGGTGGGGAACAGAGTAACCATGTCCCATTGATGCCAGGTGGGACAAGAGTCACAAGGTCCAGACGAGGCCTAAGTGAGGAGTAGATTCACCAGGTCCTGTTGAGGCCCAGTTGAGGACCAGTGTCCCCAGCTCCGGGTGAGTCCCAGAGGGGGACCAGAGTCACCCGGTTCTGGTGATATCCAGGTGGGGACCAGAGTCACCACGTCAGGGTGAGGCCCAGAGGACGAGAATCACTAGGTCCAGGTGAGGCCCCGAGTGGAACTGAGAAACCAGGTCCCATGATGCCCATATGAGGACCTGAGTCACCAGGTCCAGGTGAGGTCCCTGTGGGAACCAGTCACCTCATCCAGGTGAAGCCCAGGTGAGACCACAGTCACCAGGTCAGGGTGAGATCCAGAGGGGGACCAGAGTCACCAGGTCCAGGTGAGGCCCAGATATATAAGAGAGTAACCAGGTCCCAATGATGCCCAGGTAAGGACCAGAGTCAACAGGTCCAGGTGAGGCCCAAATATGGATCAGAGTCATTTTGTTCCAGGTGAGGCCAGATGGAGACCACAGGAACCAGGTCCAGGAGAGCCCCATATGGGAACCAGAGCCACCAGATCCAGGTGAGGTCCAGGTGGGACCACAGTCTCAAGGTCATGAGGCCCAGGTGGCAACAGGATTCACCAAGTCCAGGTGAGGCCCAGGTGGTGACCAGTCACCAGATCCAGGTGAGGACCAGCTAAGGACCAGATTCACCAGGTCCAAGTGAAGCCCAAGGGGTGACCAGAGACACCAGGTAAGGGTGAGGCCCAAAGGGGGAACCAGTAACCATTTTAGTTTGAGGCCCAGAATGGGACCAGAGGTCCCTGGTCAAAGTGAGGCCCAGGTGTGGAATAGAGTATCCAGGTCCCAATGATGCCTGGGTGAGGACCAGAGTCAATAGGGCCATGCAGGGCCCAGATGGGGATCAGAATCACTAGGTCCTGGTGAAGGCATAGAATAAGACCACAGTCACCAGTATCAGGTGAGCCCCTTGTAGGAACAAGAGCCATCTATCCAGCTGAGTCCCAGGTCCATGTGAGGCCCACGAGAGGACCAAATTCATCAGGTCGAAAGTGAGGGCATAGCTGGGGACAAGAGTCACCAGGTCTGGGTGAGGCCTAGGTGGGGCAAGATTCAGGAGGTTCTGAGTTAGGTCAAAGTGGGGACGAGATGACACCAGGTCAGGTGAGGCCAAACTGAGGACCAGAGTCACCAGATCCAGGTGAGGTCCATGTTGGAAAGAGGATGTCACCAGGTCCAGGAGAGGTCCAGGTGGGGACCAGAGTCACCAGATCCAGGTGAAGCCCAGGTGGGGACCAGAGTCACCAGATCCAGGTGAAGCCCAGGTGGGGACCAGAGTCACCAGGTCCAGATGATGGCCCAGGTGAGGACCAGAGTTACCCAGGTACACGTGAGGCCCCGGTGGGGATCAGAGGCAACAGGTCCATGTGAGGCCGGCTTGGGGACCATGGTCAACAGGTCTACTTGAGGCCCAGGTGTGGAACACAGTAACCAGGTCCAGGTGAGTCCCCGGTGGTGACAAGAGTCACCACGTCCTGGTGAGGCCCAGGTGGGGACCAGGATCACCAGGTACAGGGGAGGCCCTTGAAAGAACCAGAGTCAAGAGTTCGAGGTTAGGCGCAGGTGGAAACCAGGGTTAGCAGGTCCAAGTCAGGCCAAAGTGGGGTTCACAGTAACTAGGCATGGTGAGACCCAGAGGGGACCAAAGTCACCTGGTCCAGGTGAGGTCCAGTTTGTGGAACACAGTCACCGGGGTCCCAATTTTGACCAGTTGAGGACCATGGTCAACAGGGCCAGGTGAGGCCCCAGATGGGGATCGGAATCACCAAATCCAGGTGAAGCCCAGGTGGGGACCACAGTCACCAGATCCAGGGTAGTCTCAGGTGCAGACCAGAATCACCAGGTCCAGGTGAGGTGCAGGGTGGCAACCACACTCACCAGGTCCCTGTGAGGCCCTGGTGGGGACCAGAGTCACGAGGCACATGAGAAGCTAGAAACACTGCAGACACCAGGGTCCACATGATGTCCATGTGGGAACGAGAATCACCAGTTACAGGTGAGGCCCAAGGTGGGGATCCGACTCACCAGGTCCAGGTGAGACCCAGGTGGGAAACCAGTGTCACAATGTCCAGGTGTGGCCCAGGTTGAAGACCAGAGTTAATAGGTCCAGCTGGGTCACTGGTTAGTGAACAGTGTAACCATATCCTGATGCTACCCAGGTGGGTTACCAGAGACACCAGGTCCTGGTGAGGCCCAGGTGGGACCAGAGACATGAGGTCCAGGTGAGGTCCGATGGGAACCACAGTCACCAGGTCAGGTGAGGCCATGCTTAGGATCAGAGTCACCAGTTCCAGTTGAGGCCCAGGTGGAGCCAGAGTCACCTGGTACAGAAGAGGCCAAAATCAAGGACCAGAGTTACCAGGATCAGGTCAGTCCCAGTGGGGAATAGAGTAACCATGTCCCGATGATGCCCAGGTAGAACCAGAGTCACCAGGTCCAGATGAGGCTCAGGTGGGGGAGCATATTCACTAGGTCCCGGTGAGGCCCAGTTGAGGACCAGAGTCACCAGGTCTAGTTGAGGCCTAGAGGGGTACCAGATTCACCTGGTCCATGTGACATCCAGATGGGGACCAGAGTCACCATGTCAGGGTGAGGCCCAGAGGGGATCCAGAGTCATCATGTCCAGGTGAGGCTCAGGTGTGGAACAGAGTATCCAGGTCATAATGGTCCAACAGGTGAGGACCAGAGTCACCAGATCTGGGTGAGACCCAGTTAGGATCAGAGTCACCAGTTTCCAGGTGAGGCCAAGAAGGAGTCCACAGCAATCAGGTCCAGGTGGGGAACAAAGTCACCAGGACTGGGTGAGGCCCAGATGGGGACCAGATTCACCAGGTCCAGGTGAGGCCCAGGTGGTGACCAGAGTTACCAGTTCTGGGTGAGGACCAGGTAAGGACCAGATTCACCAGGTCCAAGTGAGGCCCACGTGGGGACCTGACTCACCAGGTATGGGTGAGGCCCAGGTGGCAACCCCACTCACCAGGTCCAGGTGAGACCAACCTGCAGGCCAGAGTCACCAGATCCAGGTGAGGCCCTGGTGGGGACTGGAGTCACCAGGTAAATGTGAGTCTACAAGAACACCACAGTCACCAGGTCCAGGTGTGGGTCATGTGGGAACGAGAGTCACCAGGTCCTGGTGAGACCCAGGTGGGGACCACAGTCACCAAGTCCAGATTGAGGCCTAGGTGGGGCCCAGAGTCATCAGGGCCAGGTGAGGCCAAAGTGTGGAGCGAAGTTATCAGGTCCAGTTGAGTCCCAGGTGAGAACCAGTCACCTCGTCCAGGTGAGGCCCACAAGAGTAGTGCCTCCAAGGTCAATCCCGTGACTTCCTAGTAATTCCTGTCTTAGACTGGTGCTACATACTAAGTTCCATACTAGCTAATTGAACCCTGCATCCAACCGCAACTTACATCCGAGAGTTGGGCTCACACGCAGTCCCTCACAGTTCCACACTGACTGCAGAATGTGTTTCCAACGTCTTCACCAGAGAAGCTTGTCAGAAGCTTGTGAGACGCAAGTGGAATAATGCAAGCCTGGAAGGTGTCTCCAGGTGGAGTAGAGTGGTATTCTTGGAAACCTCCTGAGTTAGAATACTGCTGCATTCTGAGGGCCAGAAGAATGCAGCTAGTTGAAAGCTGGCTTCTAGACATGCTTCCTTGTGAGAGTTGAGGTGAGGGCAGGACCCTCCCACAACCTGACTGCCTGTAGACATAGGTCCTAACATCCTTATGTTAGGTGCTGGAAGAGGTTGTGAAAAGCATGTAGACATTTCAGGCTTGTAGTCACTTGTAACTGAGTTCAATACAGCAATTTCCAACAGCCTTGTTCAATTAAAGTGTAGCTAGGTTCTAACTCCCATAAAAGAGTGGCTAGCAGACATCTGCCTGCAAGGCATACACGCTTCTCAGAGTTGAGCTTATGGCCTGTACCTCCCACAATCTGATGGCCTGTACGGATTGCTTCCACAGCATTCCGTTCTATGCGGGGACTATAGCCAAGTGAGAACCAAGTGTCTGCATTGTCAATTCGCGACTACCGGACACCTTCCTCCAAGTGATGCACACTCCTTTGGATGAGCTTATGCCTTGTTCCTCCCACATGCTGACCGCCTGTACCTTTCACTTCGAAGGACGTCGTTTGATACGGGACACAAGTTTTGTGAGAGGCAAGTGTCTCCTAGCCCAATCCAACAACTTCTGAGTAATTCCTCCCTCAGAAGGGAGCTACATACTAACTTCCAAACCTGAGTACCTATTTGAAAGCTGTCTCTCTGGGGAACTTCCTTCTGCAAGATGAGCTGACACGTGGTCCTTCCCTGTTCCACACTGCCTGCAGATGGAGTTACGAACATCCTCACTAGACATGTTTGTCAGACGCTCATGGGACGCAAGGGGCAAGCTGCAGGCTTCAAGGTTGTGTCTCCAGGTGCAGTAGAGCTTTATTCATGGAACGACCTGACTTCCAACGCTGTAAAGTTTGAGTTAGGTTACGGGTTAGGGTTAGGGTTAGGGTCCTGTTTAAGCTTAGGGTTAGGGTTAGGGTTAGGGTTAGGGTTCAGGTTAGGGGTAGGCTACGGGTTAGGATTAGGGTTAGGGTTAGGGTTAGGTTACGGGTTAGGGTATGGGTTAGTAGTTAGTGTTAGGATAGGGTACGGGTTAGGGTTCGGTTTAGGTTTATGGTTAGGGTTAGGGTTAGGGTACGGGTTAGGGTTAAAGTTAGGGTACTGTTTAGGGATAGGGTTAGGTTACGAGTTAGGGTTAGGGATAGGGTAAGGGTTAAGGTTAGGATTAGGGATTGGGTTTCATTAGGTTTAGGGTTGGGGTAAGATTAGGGTTAGGGTATGGGTTAGAGTTTGGGTTAGGGTACGGGTGAGGCTTAGGGTAAGCGTTAGGGTACGGGTTAGGATTAGGGTACGGGTTAAGGTTAGGTTTAGGGTTAGGTTTAGGGTTAGGTTTAGGGTTAGTGTATGGGATAGGGTTAGGGTTAGGGTTAGGGTACTGTTCAGCGTTAGGGTTAGGTTTAGGTTACAGGTTAGGGTTACGGTTAGGGTTAGAGTACGGGTTAGGGTTAGAGTTAGAGTTTGGGTTATGTTTAGGGTTCGGGTTAGGGTTAGGCTACGGGTTAGGGTTAGTGTTAGGGTTATGATTAGGGTTTGGTTTAGGCTTAGGTTTAGGGTACAGATTAGGGTTCGGGTTAGGGTTAGGGTACGGTTTAGAGATATGGTATGGATTATGGTACGGGTTAAGTTATGGGTTAGGGTACTGGTAACGGTTAGGGTTTGGGTTAGGTTTAGGGTACGGGTTAGGTTTAGGGTCACGGTATGGGTTAGGGTACGGATTAGGGTTAGGGTTAGGGTACTGCTTAGGGTTAGGTTTAGGGTTAGGGTTAGGGTTAAGGTACATGTTAGGGTTAGGGTTAGGGCACTGTTTATGGTTAGGGTTAGGGTAGGTTTAGTTTATGGGTTAGGGTTAGGGTTAGGGTTAGTTTCTGTGTTAGGGATACGGTTAGGGTGAGGGTTACAGTTAGGTAGGTTTAGGATTAGGTTTAGAGATAGGGTTAGGGTTATGATTAGAGTTAGCATTTGGTTTAGGGGTAGTTTAGTGTTAGGGTACGGGTTATGTTTAGGGTTAGGGTAAGGTATGTTATAGGGTTAGGATACGGGTTAGGGTTAATTTTAGGGTTAGGTTTAGGGTACGGGTTAGGGTTAGTGTTAGGGTACCATTTAGGGTTAGTGTACGGGTTAGCGTTAGGGTTGGGTTAGTGTAAGGGTTAGGGCACGGGTTAGGGTTAGGGTTAGGTTATTGTTTGGGTTAGCGTCAGGGTTAGATTTAGGTTACGTGTTAGGGTTAGGGTATGGGTTAGTGTTAGGATACGGGTTAGGGTTAGTGTACGGGTTAAGGTTGGGGTTAGGGTATGGGTCAGCGTTAGGGTACGGGTTAGGGTTAGGGTACGGGTTACGGTTAGGTTTCGGTTAGGGTTAGGGTACGGTTTAGGGTAAGAGTTAGGGTTAGGTTTAGGGTTAAGTGTAGAGTTTAAGGGTTACGGAGAGCATTAGAGGTTAGGGATAGGGGTTAGGTGTTAGGGTTAGGGGTAGTGTTAGTGTTAGGGTTAGGGTTAAGGTTTGGGGTTACTGATAGGGTTTGGGGTTAGGGTTTGGGTTAGGGTTAGGCTAAGGGTAGGGTTAAGGGTTAGGGTTAGGGGTTACGGGTTTTGGTTAGGGTTAGGGGTTAGGTTTTGGGTTAGGGTTAGGGTTCGGGTTAAGGGTTAGGGTTAAGGGTTAGAGGTAGGGTTAGGGGTTAGCGGTTAGGGGGTAGGGCTAGGGTTAGTGGTTAGGTGTTAGGGTTAGTGTTAGTGTTAGGGTTAAGGTTAGGGGTTAAGGTTAGGGTTAGTGTTTAGGTTTGGGTTTGGGTTAGTGTTAGGATTAGGGTTAGGGTTAGGGTTAAGGGTTAGGATTAAAGGTTAGTGTTAGGTTTAGGATTAGTGGTTAGGGGTTCTGGTTAGGGGTTGGGGTAGGGGTTAAGGTTAGGGGTTAGGGTTAGGTTTTGGTTTAGGGTTAGGGTTAGTGGTTAGGGGTTAGGGTTAGGGTTAGGTGTTAGGGTTAGGGGTTAGGGTTAGGGTTATGGTTAGGTATGTGTTAGAGTTAGGGTTAGGATACGGGTTAGGGTACGGGTTAGGGTACAGGTTAGTGTTAGAGTACTGGTTAGGTTAGGTTTAGGGGACGGGTTAGTGTACGGGTTAGGGGACGGGCTTAGGGTTAGGGTATGGGTTAGGGTTGGGTTAGGGTTGGGGTACAGGTTAGTGTTAGTGTACCTGTTAGGGTTAGGGTATGGGTTTGGTTAGGGTACGGGTTAGTGTTCGGGGTAGGGTTAGGGTTAGGGTTATGGGTTAGGGTTAGGGGTAGCGTTACGGTTAGGGTTAGGGTTAAGTGTTAGGGTTAAGGGATAGGGTTAAGAGTTAGGTTTAGGATAGGTTTAGTGTTAGGGTTAGGGGTTAGAGTTAGGGATTTGATTTGATTCGATTCTTTTCGATTCGATTCGATTCAATTCTTTTCGATTCGAATTGATTCGATGCAATTCTTTCAATTCGATTCTTATCGATTCGATTCTTTTCAATTCGATAGATTCTTTTCTATTTGATTCAATTTGATTCGATTCGATTCGAGTCTTTTTGATTCGATTTGTTTCGATTCGATTCTTTTCAGTTCGATTCGATTGAAATCTTTTCGATGTGATTCAATTCGATTCTTTATGAATCGATTTGATTCTTTTCAATTCGACTCGATTTTTTTCGATTCGATTCGATTCTTTTCCATTCGATTTGATTCGATTCTTTTCGATACGATTCAATTCTATTCTTTTCAATTTGATTCTCTTCGATTCAATTCGATTCTATTCTTTCGATTTGATTCTATTTTTTCGATTCGATTCGATTCCTTTTGAATCGATTCTTTTGTTTCGATTCGATTCTTTTCGATTCGATTCGATTTTTTTCGATTCGATTTGATTCTTTTCGGTTTGATTCAATTCGATTCGAATGTTTTTGAATCAATTCTATTCTTTTCAATTCGATTCGATTCGATTCTTTTCGATTCGATTCTTTTCGATTCGATTTGATTCTTTTCGATTCGATTCGATTCAATTCTGTTCGATTTGATTCGATTCAATTCGATTCGATACTTTTCGATTCGATTCTTTTTGATTCGATTCGATTCTTTTTGATTTGATCGATTCTTTCAATTCGATTCGATTCGATTCGATTTGATTCTTTTCAATGCGATTCGATTATTTTTGATTCGACTCAATTCGATGGTTTGATTCGATTATTTTCTATTCGATTTGATTCGATTCTTATCAATTCGATTGGATTATTTTCGATTCAATTCGATGCTATTCGAATATTTTCGATTCGATTCGATTGCATTAGATTCGATTATTTTTTATTCAATTCGATTCGATAATTTTTTATTTGATTTGATTCATTTCGGTTCGATTCGATTATTTTCGATTCATTTGAATTCAATTTGATTATTTTCGATTCGACTTGATTGGATTCGATTCAATTTTTTTCAACTTGATCCGATTATTTTTGATTCGATCGATTCTTTTTGTTTTGATTCGATTCTTTTCGATTCGATTCGATTCAATTATTTTCAATTCAATTCGGTTTGATTCGATTATTTTCAACTCAATTCGATCGATTCGGTTCAATTATTTTCGATTCGATTTGATTATTTTCGATTCGATAAGATTACTTTCGATTAGATTATTTTCAATTCGATTTCATTATTTTCAATTCAATTCAATTCGATTATTTTCGATTCAATTCAATGCGAATCGATTATTTTCTATTAGATTCGATTCAATTATTTTCGATTTGATTTGATTCGATTATTTTCAATTCGATTCAATTTGATTATTTTCATTTCGATTCGGTTCGATTCGATTCTATTATTTTCGATTCGATTCGTTTTGTATCGATTCGAATCATTTTGATTCAATTCGATTATTTTCGATTTGAATCGATTCTTTTCTTTTCGATTTGATTCTTTTCATTTTTTATTATTTTTTATTTTTTTTAAATTTTTTTTAAAATTTGTATTTATTTATGATAGTCACAGAGAGAGAGAGAGAGAGGCAGAGGCAGAGGCAGAGGGAGAAGCAGGCTCCATGCACCGGGAGCCTGACGTGGGATTCGATCCCGGGTCTCCAGGATCGCGCCCTGGGCCAAAGGCAGGCGCTAAACCGCTGCGCCACCCAGGGATCCCGATTCAATTCTTTTCTATTCGGTTTGATATTTTCGATTCGAATCGACTCGAATCTTTTTGATTCAAGTATATAAGATTCGATCCGATTCTTTTCGATTCAATTCGATTCGATTTGATACGATTCTTTTTGATTTGATTCGATTCATTTTGATTCGACTCGATTCTTTTCTATTCAATTCTTTTCGATTCAATTAAATACGATTCTATTCTTTTTGATTCGATTTGATTTGATTCTTTTTGATTCGATACGATTCGATTTGATTCTTTTCAATTTGATTCGATTCAATTCGATACTTTTCAATTCGATCATTTTGATCGATTCGATTCGATTCTTTTCATTTCAATTCCATTCTTTTCGATTCAATTCTTTTCAATTCGATTCGATTCGATTCCTTTCGTTTCGATTTGATTCTTTTCTATTTTATTTGATTCGATTCATTTCAATTAGATTCGATACTGTTCGATTCGATTCTTTTCGATTCAAGTCGATTGGAATCGATTCGATTCTTTCGATTCTATTTGATTCGATTCGATACGATTCTTTTCGATTCGATTCTTTTCGGTCTGTTCAATTTGATTCTTTTCGATTCAGTTCGATTCGATTCTTTTTGATTCGATTCGATTCGTTTCGATTTTTTTCGATTCGAATCTATTTGATTCTTTTCTATTCAATTCGATTCAATTCTTTTCGATTCGATTCGATTCTTTTCGATTCGATTCGATTCTTTTCGATTCGATTTTTCGATTTGATTCTTTTCAATTCGATTCAATTCTTTTATTTTTTTATTTATTTATGATAGTCACAGAGAGAGAAAGAGGCAGAGACATAGGCAGAGGGAGAAGCAGGCTCCATGCACCGGGAGCCTGATGTGGGATTCGATCCCGGATTTCCAGGATCGTGCCCTGGGCCAAAGGCAGGCGCCAAACCGCTGTGCCACCCAGGGATCCCCGATTCGATTCTTTTAAATTTGATTCTTTTCGATTCGATTCGCTTCGCCTCTTGTCGTTTCAATTCGATTCTTTTTGATTCGATTCGATTCGACTCTTTTCGTTTCGATTATATTATCTTCGATTCGATTCTTTTCGATTCGATTCGATACGATTCAATTCTTTTCGATTCGATACCATTCGATTCGATTCTTCTATAATCGATTCAATTCGATTATTTTCGATTCGATTCGATTCTTTTCGATTCGATTCTTTTCGATTTGATTCGATTCGATCATTTGGATTCGATTTGTTACATTTTGATTCGGTTCTTTTCGATTCAATTCAATTCTTTTGGATTTAATTGGATTCGTTTAGATAATTTTTGATTCGATTCAATCTTTTTACCCTAGCTTCGATTTGATTCTACTCGATTCAATTCATTTCGATTCTTCTTGATTCAATTCTTTTTGATTCTTTTTCATTCGGTTTGATCCTTTTCGATTCAATTCGATTCTTTTCAATTTGATTCGATTTGATTATTTGGATTCGATTTGTTACATTTAGATTCGGTTCTTTTCTTTTCGATTCGATTCAATTCTTTTGGATTTAATTGGATTCGTTTAGATAATTTTTGATTCGATTCGATTCTTTTACCCTAGCTTCGATTTGATTCTACTCGATTAAATTCATTTCGATTCTTCTTGATTCAATTCTTTTTGATTCTTTTTGATTCGGTTTGATTCCTTTCGATTCAATTCGATTCTTTTCGATTCAATTCGATTCGATTTAATTGTTTTTGAATCCATTTGATTCGATTCGATTATTTTCGATTCGACTTGATTTGATTCGATTCGATTATCGATCCGATTCAATTCCAATTATTTTCAATTCGATTCTATTTGATTATTTTTTATTCAATTCGATTCAATTATTTTCGATTCGATGCAATTTGATTTGATTCTTCTCATTTCAATTCAATTCGATTCTTTCGAATTTGATTCGATTCGATTCTTTTCGTTTCGATTCGATTTTTTTCGATTTGATTCAATTCTTTTCAATTCGATTTGATATTCTTCGATTCAATTCTTTTCGATTGAATTCGATTCGATTCGATTCGATTCTTTTCGATTAATTTCGATTCGATTCGATTCTTTTCGATTCGATTCGATTCTTTTCGATTCAATACGATTCGATTGATTCTTTTCAATGCGAATCAATTCGATTCCATTCTTTTTGATTTGATTGATTCAATTCTTTTAGATTTGATTTGATACGATTCTTTTCAATTCGATTTGATTCAATTCAATTCGTTTCGATTCTCTTTGATGTTTTTTGATTCGATCTTTTCAATCGATTTAATTCGATTCGATTCATTTCGATTCGATTCGATTCGAATTTTTCGATTCTATTCTTTTCAATTCGATTCTTTTCGATTCGATTCGATTTTTTTTCTATTCGATTCTTTTAGATTCGATTCGACTCGACTCTTCGTTTCGATTCGATTCTTTTCGATTCGATTTGATTCTTTTCGTTTCGATTAGATTCTTTTCGATTTGATTCTTTTTGATTCGATTTGATTCTTCTCCATTCGATTCGATTTGATTCTTTTCGATTCGATTCGATAAGGTTCTTTTCGTTCGATTCAATTCTGTTCGATTCTATTCCATTCGATTCGATTCGATTGTTTTCAATTCGATTTTATTCGATTTTTTTCGTTTCGATTCGATTCTTTTCGATTTGATTCGATTCGATCATTTGGATTCAATTTGTTACATTTCGATTCGATTCTTTTCGATTACGTTCGATTCGATTCTTTTCAATTCGATTGGATTCTTTTCCATTCGATATGATTCCATTCATTTCGATTTTTTCGATTCGTTTCGATTCGAATCTATTAGATTCTTTTTTTTAAACATTTTTTAAACATTTTTATTTATGATAGTCATCAGAGAGAGAGAGAGAGAGAGAGAGAGAGGCAGAGACACAGGCAGAGGAAGAAGCAGGCTCCATGCACCGGGAGCCCGATGTGGGATTCGATCCCGGGTCTCCAGGATTGCGCCCCGGGCCAAAGGCAGGCACTAAACCGCTGCGCCACCCAGGGATCCCCTATTCGATTCTTTTCTATTCAATTCGATTCGATTGATTCTTTTCGATTCATTCGATTCGATTCCATTTGATTCGATTCTTTTCGATTCTTTTCGATTCGATACGATTCGATTCGATTCTTTTCGATTCGATTTTTTCAATTTGATTCTTTTCAATTCCATTCTTTTCGATTTGATTCTTTTCGTTTCAATTCGATTCGATTCTTTTCAATTCGATTCGATTCGATTCTTTTCGTTTCGATTCGATTCTCTTCGATTCGATTCTTTTCGATTCGATTCAATTTGATACAATTCAATTCTTTTCGATTCGATACCATTCAATTCGATTCTTCTCGAATCGATTCAATTCAATTCGATTCTTTTCGATTCGATTCTTTTTGATTAGATTCGATTCGATCATTTGGATTCGATTTGTTACATTTCGATTTGATTCTTTTTGATTCGATTCGATTCGATTCGATTCAATTCTTTTGGATTTAATTGGATTCGTTTAGATAATTTTTGATTCGATTCAATTCTTTTCCCCTAGCTTCGATTCGATTCTACTCGATTCAATTCATTTCGATTCTTCTTGATTCAATTCTTTTCGATTCTTTTTGATTCGTTTTGATTCTTTTCGATTCAATTCGATTCTTTTCGATTCGATTCAATTCAATTGTTTTTGAATCCATTTGATTCGATTCGATTATTTTCGATTTGACTCGATTTGATTCAATTCGATTATCGATTCGATTCAATTATTTTCGTTTCGATGCAATTCGATTCGATTCTTCTCATTTCAATTCAATTCGATTCTTTCTAATTCGATTCGATTCGATTCTTTTCGTTTTGATTCGATTCTTTTCAATTTGATTCAATTCTTTTCAATTCGATTTGATACTGTTCGATTCAATTCTTTTTGACTCAATTCAATTTGATTCGATTCTTTTCAATTAAATTCGATTCGATTCTTTTCGATTCGATTCGATTCTTTTAGATTTGATTTGATACGATTCTTTTCAATTCGATTCGATCGTTTCGATTCGTTTCGATTCTCTTTGATGTTTTTTGATTTGATCTTTCAATCAATTTGATTCGATTCGATTCATTTCGATTCGATTCGATTCGAATTTTTCGATTCTATTCTTTTCAATTAGATTCTTTTCGATTCGATTCGATTCGATTTTTTCTATTCGATTCTTTTCGATTTGATTCAATTCGTCTCTTTTCGTTTTGATTCTATTCTTTTTGATTCGATTTGATTCTTTTCGTTTCAATTAGATTCTCTTCGATTTGATTCTTTTCAATTCAATTCTTTTCGATTCGATTCGATTTGATTCTTCTCCATTTGATTCGATTCGATTCTTTTCGATTCAATTCGATAAGATTCTTTTCATTCGATTCAATTCTGTTCGATTAGATTCGATTCGATTAGATTCGATTATTTTTAGTTCGATTCTATTCGATTCTTTTCGTTTCGATTCTTTTCGATTTGATTCGATTCGATCATTTGGATTCAATTTGTTACATTTCGATTCGATTCTTTTCGATTCAGTTCGATTCGATTCTTTTCAATTCAATTCGATTCGATTCGATTCTTTTCAATTCGATATGATTCGATTCGATTCTTTTCTATTCGATTCAACTCAACTCGATTCTATTCGATTCGATTTTTTCGATTCGATTCTTTTCAATTCGATTTGATTCGACTCTTCGTTTCAATTAGATTCTTTTCAATTTTATTTGATTCGATTCTTATCAATTCGATTCGGTACTGTTCGATTCGATTCTTTTCAATTCAATTCGATTGGAATCGATTCTTTTCGATTCAATTCGATACGATTCGATTCTTTTCGATTCAATTCGATATGATTCGATTCTTTTCAATTCCATTCGATACGATTAGATTCTTTTTGATTCGATTCGATTCTTTTCATTTTGATTCGATTCGTTTCGATGCTATTCAATTTGATTCTTTTCGATTCAATTCATTTCGATGCTATTCAATTCGATTCTTTTCGATTCGATTCGATAATATTTGATTCGATTTGATTCGATTCTTTTCGATTCATTTTGATTCTTTTCATTGTATTCGACTCGATTCTATTCGATTTGATTCGATACGATTCGATTCTTTTTGATTCGATTCGAATCTTTTCGATTCTATTCGATTTGATTCTTTTCAATTCAATTCGATATGATTCGATTCTTTTCGATTCAATGATACCATTCGATTCTATTCGATTCGATTCGATTCCTTTCTTTTCCGTTCGATTTGATTCTTTTCAATTCGATTCTTTTCAATTCGAATCAATTACGTTCAATTGGATTCTTTACGATTCAATTCGATTCAATACAATTCTTTTCTTTTTTTTTAATTTTTTATTTTTTATTTATGATAGGCACACAGTGAGAGAGAGAGAGGCAGAGACACAGGCAGAGGGAGAAGCAGGCTCCATGCACCGGGAGCCCGACATGGGATTCGATCCCGGATCTCCAGGATCGCGCCCTGGGCGAAAGGCAGGTGCCAAACCGCTGCGCCACCCAGGGATCCCCTCAATACGATTCTTTTCGATTTGATTTGATTCGTTTTGATTCGATTCGATTCTTTTCGATTCAATTCGATTCGATTATTTTGATTCAATTAAATACGATTCTATTCTTTTCGATTTGATTCGATTTGTTTTTTTGATTCGATACGATTCGATTAGATTTTTTTCGATATGATTCAATATGATTCTTTTCAATTCGATTCGATTCGATTCGTTTTGATTCGTTTCGATTCTCTTTGATTTTTTTGATTCGATCTTTTCAATCGATTTGATTTGATTTGATTCTTTTCGATTCAATTCTTTTCGATTTGATTCTTTTCTATTCGATTCTTTTCAATTCGATTTGATTCTTTTCAATTCGATTCGATTTGATTCTTTTCGTTTAGATTCGATTCTTTTTTATTCGATTCGATTCGAATCTTTTCATTTCGATTAGATTCTCTACAATTCGATTCTTTGGATTCGATTCTTTTTGATTCGATTCGATTTGATTCTTTTCGATTCGATTTGATTTGATTCTTTTCAATTCGAATCGATTCAATACGATTCGATTACTTTTGATTCGATGCAATTTGATTCGATTTTTTTCGAATTGATTTGATTCGATTCGATTATCGATTCAATTCAATTCCAATTATGCTCGATTCAATTCGATTTGATTATTTTTTATTCATTTCAATTATTTTCGATTTGATGCGATGCGATTCGATTCTTTTTGACTCAATCAATTCGATTTGATTCTTTTCAATTCGATTCGATTCTTTTCGATTTGATTGCATTCGATTCAATTCTTTTCGATTCGATTCCATTCTTTTCGATTCGTTTCGATTCTTTTCATTACGGTTCAATTCGATTCAATTCTTTTCGATTCGATTCGATTCTTTTGTATTCTTTTCAATTCGATTTGATTCGATTATTTTCGATTCGATTAGATTCAATTCGATTCGTTTTTTTCGAATCGATTCAATTCTTTTCGATTCCACTCCTTTCAACTTGATTTATTTGGATTCTATTCTTTTCAACTCGATTAGATTCTATTCTTTTCAATTCGATTCGATTCTTTTTGATTCGTTTCTTTTCGATTCTATTCGAATATTTTCGTTTCGATTAGATTCTTTTCGATTCAATTCGATTCGATTCAAAACTCTTAGATTCAATTCTTTTTGATTCGATTCAATTCTTTTTTATTAGATTTCTTCGATTCTTTTCGATTCGTTTCGATTCGATTTTTTCGTTTCAATTCGATAGTTTTTGGTTCGTTTCTTTTTTATTCGATTCGATTAGAATCTTATGATTCGAGTCTTTTTGATTCGAATTCCTTTCTTTACCAAACGATTCGATTCGATTAGATTCTTTTCGATTCGATTCTTTTCCATTCGATTCGATATTTTCGATTTGATTCGATTCTTTTCTTTTTTTTTAAATATTTTATTTATTTATTCATGATAGTCACACACAGAGAGAGAGAGGCAGAGACACAGGCAGAGGGAGAAGCAGGCTCCATGCAGGGAGCCTGACGTGGGATTCGATCCCGGGTCTCCAGGATCGCGCCCTGGGCCAAAGGCAGGCGCCAAACCGCTGTACCACCCGGGGATCCCTGATTCGATTCTTTTCTATTCGATACAATTCGATTCGATCCTTTTCGATTCGATTGGATTCTTTTCAATTTGATTCGATTCGATTCTTATATTCAATTCGATTTGATCTTTTTCAATTCAATTCGATTCTCTCTGATTCGATTCGATTTTTTCGTTTCCATTCGATAGTTTTCTATTCGTTTCTTTTCTATTCGATTCGATTCTTTTCGATTCGATTCGAATCTTTCTATTCGAGTGTTTTTTATTTGAATTCCTTTCTTTTCGAATCGATTCGATTTGATTCTTTTCGATTCGATTCGATTCAATTCTTTTTGATTCGATTCGATTCGATTCTTTTTTATTCGATTCGATTCAATTCGATTATTTTCACTTCCATTCGATTCGATTCTTTTGATACGTTGCGATTCGATTCGATATTTTTCTATTCGATTCGTTTCGATTCTTTTCGATTCTAGCCTCTTCTATATGAATTTCTTTCTTTTTGAATCAATTTGATTCGATTCTTTTCGATTTGATTTGATTCTTTTCGATTCAATTCGATTCGATTCTTTTCGATTCGATTCGATTCTTTTCGATTTGATTTGATTCTTTTCCATTCGATAAAATTCGATTCGATCCTTTTCGATTCGATTCGATTCTTTTTTATTCGATTCGATTAGATTTTTATATTCGATTCCATTCGATCTTTTTCAATTCGATTCAATTCTCTTCGATACGATTCGATTCGATTTTTTTCATTTCCATTCGACAGTTTTCTATTCGTTTCTTTTCTATTTGATTTGATTCTATTCTTTTCTATTCAATTCGATTCAATTAGAATCTTTCTAATCGAATGTTTTTGATTTGAATTCCTTTCTTTTCGAATGGATTCGATTCTTTTCGATTCGATTTGATTCGATTATTTTTTTATTTTTTATTTTTTTAAATTTTTATTTATTTATGATAGTCATCACAGAGAGAGAGAGGCAGAGACATAGGCAGAGGGAGAAGCAGGCTCCATGCAGGGAACCTGATGTGGGATTCGATCGTGGGTCTCCAGGATCGCACCCTGGGCCAAAGGCAGGCTCCAAACCGCTGCACCACACAGGGATCACTGATTCGATTATTTTGATTCGATTTGATTTGATTCTATTATTTTCACTTCCATTCGATTCAATTCTTTTGATTTGGTGCGATTCGATTCGATTATTTTCTATTTGATTCAATTCAATTTGATTTGTTTCTTTCTAAACTATTCGATTCTTTTTGATTCCACTCCTTTCGACTCGATTCATTTGGATTCGATTATTTTCGATTTGATTCGATTCTTTTCGATTCAATTCGATTTGATTCTTTTTAATTCATTTCTTTTTGATTCCATTTGAATGTTTTTGGTTCGATTAGATTCTTTTCGATTGAATTCGATTCGATTTGAAACTCTACGATTCGATTGTTTTCGATTGGATTCGATTGTTTCGATTCCATTCAATTCAATTCTTTTCGATTCGATTTGATTCTTTTCGATTCGATTCGATGTTTTTCTATTCAATTCTTTTTGATTTGTTTCGAATATTTTCTATTCTATTCGATTCGATTCTTTTCGATTCACTTCGATTCTTTTTGATTCGTTTAGAATTGATTAGATCCTTTTTGATTCGATTCAATTCGATTTTTTTGATTCGATACGATTTTTTTCGTTTCGATATGATAGTTTTCGATTAGTTTCTTTTCGATTCTATTCGATTCTTTTTGCTTCGA
This sequence comes from Canis lupus familiaris, assembly GCF_011100685.1. Taxonomy (NCBI): domain Eukaryota; kingdom Metazoa; phylum Chordata; class Mammalia; order Carnivora; family Canidae; genus Canis; species Canis lupus. The sequence goes on along the minus strand of NW_023330788.1, from coordinate 43,190 downwards.
TTAGATTTGATTCGAATCTTTTGATTCGAGTCTTTTCGAGTCGAATTCCTTTCCTTTAAAATCGATTCCATTCAATTCTATTCGATTCGATTCAATTCGATTCGTTTTTTTCTGAAACAATTCGATTCTTTTTGATTTCACTTTTTTCGATTAGATTCATTTGGATTCAATAGTTTTTGATTCGATTAGATTCGATTCTTTTCAAATCGATTCGATTCAATTCTTTTTGATTCGTTTCTTTTTGAAACCATTCGAATCTTTTCGGTTCGATCAGATTCTTTTCGATTCAATTCGATTCGATTCGAAACTCTTTGATTCAATTGTTTTCGATTCGATTGGATTCGATTGTTTTCGATTCGATTTGATTCAATTCTTTTCGATTAGATTTGATTCTTTTCGATTCGATTCGATTTTTTCTATGCGATTCTTTTTTATTTGATTTATTTCGATTGTTTCCTATTCGATTCTATTCTTTTTGATTCGATTCGATTCTTTTTGATTCGTTTAGAATTGATTAGATCCTTTTCGATATAATTCGATTCGATTTTTTTGATTCGATACGATTTTTTTCTTTTCGATATGATAGTTTTCGATTAGATTCTTTTTGATTCTATTCGATTCGATTCTTTTGGTTTCGATTCGATTTGATTCGAATCTTTCGATTCGAGTCTTTTCAATTCGAATTCCTTTCTTTTAAAATCAATTCGATTCAATTCTTTTCGATTTGATTCACTTCGATTCGTTTTTTTCTGAAAAAATTCGATTCTTTTTGATTCCATTCTTTTCGGTTAGATTCATTTGGATTCGAAACATTTTCGATTCGATTAGATTCGATGCTTTTTTTATTTTTATTTATTTATGATAGTCACAGAGAGAGAGAGAGAGAGAGGCAGAGACATAGGCAGAGGGAGAAGCAGGCTCCATGAACCAGGAGCCCTATGTGGGATTCGATCCCGGGTCTCCAGGATCGCGCCCTGGGCCAAAGGCAGGTGCCAAACCGCTGCGCCACCCAGGGATCCCTAGATTTGATTCTTATGAATCGATTCGATTCTTTTTGATTCGTTTCTTTCTGATTCCATTCGAATCTTTTTGGTTCGATTAGATTCTTTTCGATTCAATTAGATTTGAATGGAAACTCTTCGATTGAATTCTTTTCAATTCGATTCTTTTCGATTCGATTCAATTCGATTCTTTTCGATTTGATTCAATATATTTCTTTTCGATTCGATTTTTTCAATTCAATTCCTTTTTATTTGATTTGTTTCAATTATTTTCGATTCGATTCGATTCTTTTCTTTTTTTTTTTGATTCGATTCTTTTCAATTCGATGCGATTCGATCCTTTTGGATTCGATTCGATTCAATTCCATTTTTTTCGTATCGATACGATAGTTTCCGATTCTTTCTTTTCGATTCTATTCGATGTGATTCTATTTGTTTCGATTCCATTTGCATGTGGAAGTATCAGGCCTCTACTCACCATTATCAGAGTTGAATATAGCGATTTCAAACGGCCTTCTTCAATCAGAGTGTAGCTAGTTTCTAACTCCAATGTACGAGTGGGTAGCAGACATCAGCCTCCCAGGCGTACACACTTTTGAGAGTTGAGCTTATGGCCTGTACTTCCCACATCCTCCTCCAAGTACACTGCACTGGTAACAGGCCTAGGCTTGATGAGTGACTGAAGTGTTGTGAGAGATAAGACGAAAGTCCTGGCACACAAGACTAGGGCCTCGAAGCTCAATCCAGCGATTTCCTAGTAATTCATGTCTTAGGTGCTACATACTAAGTTCCATACGTGAGAGCAAGCTGAACCCCCAGTCCAAAAGCATCTCTCTTCCAAGAGTTGAGTTCACACCCAAACCCTCACAGTTCCACATTGCCTGCAAAATGAGTTTTGAACATCTTCACCAGAGACGTTTGTCAGAAGCTTCTGAGAAGCAAGTGGAATAATGCAGGCCTGGAAGGTGTCTCCAAGTGCAGTAGAGTGGTATTCTTCGAACCTCCTGAGTTAGAAGACTGCTATGATCTTACGGCCATTAGAATGCAGCCAGTTGAAAGCTGGCTTCTAGGCATGCTCTATTGTGAGAGTTGAGCTCAGGGCAGGACCCTCCTGCATCCTGCCTGCCCATAGTCATACCTGCTAACATCCTTAAGTGAGATGATGGGAGAGGTTGGAGAAATGCAAGTGGAAGTGCCAGGACTGTACTCACGTGCATCTGACTTCAATACAGCGATTGCCAACGTCCTTGTTCAATTACAGTGTAGCTTGGCTATACCTCGCTTCGATAAGTGTTTAGCAGACATCAGCCTGCAAAGCATACACATTGCTGAGAGTTGAGCTTATGGCATGTACCTCCCCAATCCTGACTGCCTGAAAGTTCGGCTTCCACAGCATTTCGTTGTATACGGGAGAGAAGCGGAGTATAAACCAAGTGTCTCCCTTGTCAATATCGCGCCTACCGGACAGCTGCCTACTAGGCATGCACACTCCTCTGGCTTGAGCTTATGGCTTGTACCTTCCACAAGCTGACCGCCTGTACGCTTCACTTCCAAAGGATTTCGTTCGATTCGGGATGCAATTTTTGCAAGAGCCAAGTGTCTCTTAGTAAAATCCAGCGACTTCTGAGGAATTCCTCCCTAAGATGGGAGCTACATACTAACATAAAACCTGAGAACGTAGCTGAAAGCTCTCTCTTGGGGAACTTCCCGCTCGGAGATAAGCTGAAACATGGTCCTTCCCAGTTCCAAACTGCCTGCAGATACAGTTACGAACATCTCACTAGACATGTTTGTCAGAAGCTCATGAGACGCAAGGGCCAGCGGCAGGCTTCAATGGTTGTGTCTCCAGGTGCAGTAGAGCGGTAGTCATGGAACATCCCACCTTACAATGCTACGTTCTCACGGCCATCAGAACGAGCTAGTAGAAAATTGGCTTCTAGGCATGCTTCCTTCTGAGGCTGAGTTCAGGGCAGGACCATCTTGCATCCTGCCTGACCGTAGACGTAACTGCTAATATCCTTAGGTGCTGGGAGAGGGTGGCGAAATGCATGTGAAAGTGTCAGGCCTGTACTCACGATTATCTGAGTTGAATACAGCGATTTCAAACAGCCTTCTTCAAAGAGTGTAGCTAGTTTCTGACTCCCATGTACGAGTGGATAGCAGACATCTGCCTCCCAGGCGTACACACTTTTGAGTGTTGAGCTTATGGCCTGTACTTCCCACATCCCGCCTGCAGGTACACTTCGCTGCAAACAGGCCTAGGCTCGATGCGTGACTGAAGTGTTGTGAGAGGTAAGCGGAATGTCCCGGCACACAAGACAAGTGCCTCCAAGCTCAATCCAGCGATTTCCTAGTAATTTCTGTCTGAGACTGGTGCTACACACGAAGTTCCATAGGTGAGAAGCTGGCTGAACGCCCTGTCCACAGGCAACTTACTTCTGAGAGTTGAGCTCACACTCAGTCCCTCACAGGTCCACACTGCCTGCAGAATGAGTTTCCAACATCTTCACCATAGACGTTTGTCAGAGGCTTCTGAGACACAAGTGGAACAATGCAGACCTGGAGGGTATGTCCAGGTGCAGGAGAGTGGTAATCTTGGAACCTCCTGACTCAGAATACTGCTGCGTTCTCACTGCCATGAGAACGCAGCTGGTTGAAAGCTGGCTTCTAGGCATGCTTCCTTGTGAGAGCTGAGGTCAGGGCAGAACCCTCCCGCATCCTGACTGCCCGTAGGCATAGGTCGTAGCATAAGTACGTGAGGTGCTGGAAGGGGTTTTGTGAAAATCTTGTGGAAGTGACAGGCCTGCACTCTCGTGTATCTGAGTTCAACACAGCGATTGCCAACGTCCTTGTTCAGTTTGAGTGTAGCTCGGTTCTAGCTCCCCTGAATAAGTGCCTAGCAGACATCGGCCTGCAAAGCATACACAGTGTGAGAGTTGAGCTCATGGCCTTTACCTCGGCCATCCTGACTGCCTGTACGGTCCGCTTCCACAGCATTTCGTTGTATGCGGGACAGTAGCGAAGTGAGAACCAAGTGTCTGCCTTGTCAGTTTCGCGCCTAGCAGACGACTGCCTCCAAGGCATGCACACTCCTTTGGATTGAGCTTATGGTTTGTACCTCCCACACGTTGACCGCCTGTATGCTTCGCTTCCAAAGGATTTCGTTCGATACGGGACGCAAGCTTTGTGAGCGGCACATGACTCTTAGCTCAATCCAGCGACTTCCGAGCAATTCCTCCCTCAGAAGGGAGCTGCATACTAACTTCCAAACCCGAGTACCTTGTTGAAAGCTATCTCTCTGGGGAACTTCCTCCTGTGAGGTGAGCTGACACGCGGTACTTCCCAGTTCCACACTGCCTGCACATGGATTTACGAATATCCTCACTAGACTTGTTTGTCGGAAGCTCGTGGGACGCAAGGGCCAAGGTGCAGTCTTCAACGTTTGTGTCTCCAGGGGTGGTAGAGCGGTATTGTCGGAACGTCCTGACCTACAATGCTGCTTCTTTTTCACGGCCATAACAACTCAGCTAGTGGAAAGCTAGCTTACAGGCATGCTTCCTTTGGAGAGCAGAGCTCAGGGCAGGACCCTCCCGCATCCTGCCAGACTGTAGACGTAGAGGCTAACATCCTTATGTTAGGTGCTGGGAGATGTGGTGAGAAAAGCATGTGGAAGCGTTGGGCCTGAACTCACGCACATCTGAGTTGAATACAGCGATTTCCAACGGCCTTCTTCTATCAGAGTGCAGCTACTTTCTACCTCCCATGTACGAGTGGATAGCAGACATCTGCCTCCCAGGCGTACACACTTTTGAGTGTTGAGCTTATGGCCTGTACTTCCCACATCCCGCCTGCAGGTACACTTCGCTGCAAACAGGCCTAGGCTCGATGCGTGACTGAAGTGTTGTGAGAGGTAAGCGGAATGTCCCGGCACACAAGACAAGTGCCTCCAAGCTCAATCCAGCGATTTCCTAGTAATTTCTGTCTGAGACTGGTGCTACACACGAAGTTCCATAGGTGAGAAGCTGGCTGAACGCCCTGTCCACAGGCAACTTACTTCTGAGAGTTGAGCTCACACTCAGTCCCTCACAGGTCCACACTGCCTGCAGAATGAGTTTCCAACATCTTCACCATAGACGTTTGTCAGAGGCTTCTGAGACACAAGTGGAACAATGCAGACCTGGAGGGTATGTCCAGGTGCAGGAGAGTGGTAATCTTGGAACCTCCTGACTCAGAATACTGCTGCGTTCTCACTGCCATGAGAACGCAGCTGGTTGAAAGCTGGCTTCTAGGCATGCTTCCTTGTGAGAGCTGAGGTCAGGGCAGAACCCTCCCGCATCCTGACTGCCCGTAGGCATAGGTCGTAGCATAAGTACGTGAGGTGCTGGAAGGGGTTTTGTGAAAATCTTGTGGAAGTGACAGGCCTGCACTCTCGTGTATCTGAGTTCAACACAGCGATTGCCAACGTCCTTGTTCAGTTTGAGTGTAGCTCGGTTCTAGCTCCCCTGAATAAGTGCCTAGCAGACATCGGCCTGCAAAGCATACACAGTGTGAGACTTGAGCTCATGGCCTTTACCTCGGCCATCCTGACTGCCTGTACGGTCCGCTTCCACAGCATTTCGTTGTATGCGGGACAGTAGCGAAGTGAGAACCAAGTGTCTGCCTTGTCAGTTTCGCGCCTAGCAGACGGCTGCCTCCAAGACATGCACACTCTTTGGATTGAGCTTATGGTTTGTACCTCCCACACGTTGACCGCCTGTATGCTTCGCTTCCAAAGGATTTCGTTCGATACGGGACGCAAGCTTTGTGAGCGGCACGTGACTCTTAGCTCAATCCAGCGACTTCCGAGCAATTCCTCCCTCAGAAGGGAGCTGCATACTAACTTCCAAACCCGAGTACCTTGTTGAAAGCTATCTCTCTGGGGAACTTCCTCCTGTGAGGTGAGCTGACACGCGGTACTTCCCAGTTCCACACTGCCTGCACATGGATTTACGAATATCCTCACTAGACTTGTTTGTCGGAAGCTCGTGGGACGCAAGGGCCAAGGTGCAGTCTTCAACGTTTGTGTCTCCAGGGGTGGTAGAGCGGTATTGTCGGAACGTCCTGACCTACAATGCTGCTTCTTTTTCACGGCCATAACAACTCAGCTAGTGGAAAGCTAGCTTGCAGGCATGCTTCCTTTGGAGAGCAGAGCTCAGGGCAGGACCCTCCCGCATCCTGCCAGACTGTAGACGTAGAGGCTAACATCCTTATGTTAGGTGCTGGGAGATGAGGTGAGAAAAGCATGTGGAAGCGTTGGGCCTGAACTCACGCACATCTGAGTTGAATACAGCGATTTCCAACGGCCTTCTTCTATCAGAGTGCAGCTAGTTTCTACCTCCCATGTACGAGTGGATAGCAGACATCTGCCTCCCAGGCGTACACACTTTTGAGTGTTGAGCTTATGGCCTGTACTTCCCACATCCCGCCTGCAGGTACACTTCGCTGCAAACAGGCCTAGGCTCGATGCGTGACTGAAGTGTTGTGAGAGGTAAGCGGAATGTCCCGGCACACAAGACAAGTGCCTCCAAGCTCAATCCAGCGATTTCCTAGTAATTTCTGTCTGAGACTGGTGCTACACACGAAGTTCCATAGGTGAGAAGCTGGCTGAACGCCCTGTCCACAGGCATCTTACTTCTGAGAGTTGAGCTCACACTCAGTCCCTCACAGGTCCACACTGCCTGCAGAATGAGTTTCCAACATCTTCACCATAGACGTTTGTCAGAGGCTTCTGAGACACAAGTGGAACAATGCAGACCTGGAGGGTATGTCCAGGTGCAGGAGAGTGGTAATCTTGGAACCTCCTGACTCAGAATACTGCTGCGTTCTCACTGCCATGAGAACGCAGCTGGTTGAAAGCTGGCTTCTAGGCATGCTTCCTTGTGAGAGCTGAGGTCAGGGCAGAACCCTCCCGCATCCTGACTGCCCGTAGACATAGGTCGTAGCATAAGTACGTGAGGTGCTGGAAGGGGTTTTGTGAAAATCTTGTGGAAGTGACAGGCCTGCACTCTCGTGTATCTGAGTTCAACACAGCGATTGCCAACGTCCTTGTTCAGTTTGAGTGTAGCTCGGTTCTAGCTCCCCTGAATAAGTGCCTAGCAGACATCGGCCTGCAAAGCATACACAGTTTGAGAGTTGAGCTCATGGCCTTTACCTCGGCCATCCTGACTGCCTGTACGGTCCGCTTCCGCAGCATTTCGTTGTATGCGGGACAGTAGCGAAGTGAGAACCAAGTGTCTGCCTTGTCAGTTTCGCGCCTAGCAGACGGCTGCCTCCAAGGCATGCACACTCCTTTGGATTGAGCTTTTGGCTTGTACCTCCCCATAGCCCGAGGAGAAGGTGGAGGGTGACACTTTAAGCTGAATGACCTGTGTCTTCAAGAAGTTGGCTTTCTTTACTTGGGAAAGATATCATGCCAAAAAAATTAAAAAGAAAGAAGAAGAAAAAAGTACCTATAATGAAAAGAGTATTATCCCTGAGACATGTTCGGAAGCTTTGCCACTGCCATCAAGGTGGGTGACACAAAAGGCAATCTGGAATGAAGAAGCAGTAACATGTTAACTGTCTATTTAATAAAATACATTCATTATGCAAATCTCCTTCTTCCTGCTACTTGGACTCTCATTCTTATAGATTAGGAGGAGGTTCCTCTCTTTCACAATTGCTGCAGAATCGTTTTGTATAAAGTATGGTCGTGCCTCCCCGACCCCCTGAAAACCATGATCATCGATGTTGACTGCTGGATCTGTCACCTCAGCAAACTGGACGTGACTTGTGCCTTGTTGGATTGCCAGAATGTAGAAAGAAATGTACTTTTCTTTTTTTTAACAATGTAATTGGTACTTGATAAGGACCGAACATTATTTTAGTTCATGTTTAATTTAAATTAAATATATTCTGTGGTTTAAAAAAATAGAATCGAATCGAATAGAAAATAATTGAAACAAATCAAATAAAAAGGAATCGAATGGAAAAAATTGAATCGAAATGAAATGAATTAAATCGAATTGAAAAGAATCAAATCGAATCGAATCGATTTGAAAATAATCGAATCGAAAAGAATTCAATCGAAGTATTTCAAATCAAATCGAATTGAATCGAAAAGAATTTAATCGAACTGAAAAGATTTGAATGGAATCAAAAAGAAACGAATCAAATAGAATCGAATAGAATCGAATCGAAAATAATTGAATCTAATCGAATCGAAAAGTATCGAATCCAAATGAATCTAATCGAAAAGAGTGGCATCGAAAAGAATCGAATTGTTTCAAAAAAAGAATCGAATTGAATGGAATCGAAAAGAATTGAATCGAATCGATTCTAAAAGAAAGGAATTCGAATCGAAAAGACTCGAATTGAAAGATTAGAATCAAATCGAATTGAAACAAAAAGTATCGTATCGAATACAATCAAAAAGAAACTAATCGAAAACTATCATATCGAAAATAAAAAAATCATATCAAATTTTAAAAAATCGAATCGAATCGAATTGAAAAGTATCTAATCAATTCAAAAGGAATCAAAAAGAATCGAATCGAATCGAAAAGAATCAAATCGAATCGAATAGAAAATAATCGAAACAAATCAAATAAAAAAGAATCGAATAGAAAAAAATTGAATCGAATCAAAAAGAATCAAATCGAATTGAAAAGAATTGAATCAAATCGAATCGAAAACAATCGAATCCAATCGAATCCAATTGAAAACAATTGAATCGAACAGATTCGAATCCAATCGAATTGAATCAAAAAGAATCTAATCGAACCGAAAACATTCGAATAGAATCAAAAAGAAATGAATTAAATAGAATCAAATCGGAATGAATCAAAAAGAAACGAATCTAATCGAATCAAAAATAATCGAATCCAAATGAATTGAGTCCAAAGGAGTGGAATGGAAAAGAATCGAATCGTTTAGAAAGAAATGAATCGAATTGAATCGAATCTAATCCAAAATAATCGAATCAAATCGAATTGAAAAGAATCAAATCGAATCAAAAAGAATCAAATCGAATTGAAAAGAATCGAATTCAAAATAATCGAATCAAAGAGTCGAATCGAAAAGAATCGAAACGATTCGAATAAACTGAATCAAAGAGTCTCGAAAAGAATTGAATCGAATCAAATCAAAAAGAATCGAATCGAATTGAAAAGAATCGAATGGAATCGAATCAAAAAGAATCGAATCATACCGATTTGAAAAGAAAGACATTCGAATTGAAAATAATCGAATCGAAAAAAATCGAATCAAATCGCACCAAATCAAAAGAATCGAATCTAACGGAAGTGAAAATAATCGAATCAAATCGAATCAAATCAAAAAGAATCAAATTGAATCAAATCGAAAGGAATCGAATTGAATCGATTCGAAAAGAAAGGAATTCAAATCAAAAACTTTCGAATAGAAAGATTCGAATTGAATCAAATCGAATCAAAAAGAATCGAATTGAATCGAGTAGAAAAGAAACGAATAGAAAACTATCGAATGTAAATGAAAAAAATCGAATCGAAGAGAATTGAATCGAATCGAAGAGAATCGAATCGAAAAGAAAAGGATCGCATCTAATTGTATCGAATAGAAAATAAATCAAAACGAAAAGAATTGAATCGAATCGAAAAGGATTGAATCGAATCAAATTGAATAGAAAAGAATCGAATCTAATCGAAAAGAATCGAATCTAATAGAAAAAAATCAAATCAAATCGAAAAGAATCGAATCGAATCGAAAAGAATCGAATCGAATTGAAAAGGATCGGATCGAATCAAATCGAATAGAAAAGAATCGGATCGAATCAAAAAGAATCGAATCAAATTGAATCGAAAAGAATCAAATCCAATCGAAATGAATCGAATCGAATCGGAAAGAATCGAATCGAAACGAAAATAATCAAATCGAATCGAATCAAAAAGAACTGAATCGAATCAAATTGAAAAGAATCGAAACTAATCGAATGAAATCGAAAAGAATCTAATCGAATCAATTCTAAAAGAAAGGAATTCGAATCGAAAAGACTCGAATCGAAAGATTCGAATCAAATCGAATCGAAACAAAAAGAATCGAATTGAATAGAAATTAAAAGAAACGAATCGAAAACTATCATATCGAAACGTAAAAAATCATATCAAATCGAATCGATTCGAAATGAATCAAAAAGAATCGAATCGAAAAGAAACGAATCAAAAAGAATCGAATTGAATCGAAAAGAATAGAATCTAAACGAATTGAAAAGAATCGAATCAAAATAAATCGAGTCGAAAGGCGTGGATTTGAAAAGAATTGAATCGATTCGAAAAAAATGAATCGATTGAATCAAATTGAATCGAAAATAATCGAATTGAAAAGAATAGAAAAGTATTGAATCGAATCGAAAACAATCGAATCGAACCGAAACGAAAAGAATCAAATCGAATCGAAAAGAATAGAATCGAATTGAATCGAAAAGAATCGAATCGAAAAGGATCGAATCATAAAGAACCGAATCGAAAAGAATTGAATCAGAGTCGAATCGAAAAGAATCGAATCGATTTGAAAAAAAAGAATTGATTCGAATCGACTCGAAAAGAATCGAATCGAATAAAAAAGAATCAAATAGAATCAAAAAGAATCGAATTGAATCAAATCGAAAAGAAACAAATCAAATCGATTCGAAAAGAAAGAAATTCGAATCGAAGAGACTCAAATAGAAAAGAATCTAATCGAATGGAATCGAAAATAATCGAATTGAATCGCACCGAATCAAAAGAATCAAATAGAATGGAAGTGAAATTAATCGAATCGAATCGAATCAAAAAGAATCGAATCGAATCGAAAAGAATCGAATCGAATCGATTCAAAAAGAAAGGAATTCGGGATCCCTGGGTGGCACAGTGGTTTGGCGCCTGCCTTTGGCCCAGGGCGCGATCCTGGAGACCCGGGATCAAATCCCACATCGGGCGCCAGGTGCATGGAGCCTGCTTCTCCCTCTGCCCGTGTCTCTGCCTCTCTCTCTCTCTGTGACTATCATAAATAAATAAAAAAATAAAAAGAAATAAAAAAAACTTAAAAAAAAAAACAAAAAGAAAGGAATTCAAATCAAAAACACTCGAATAGAAAGATTCGAATCGAATCGAATAGAAAAGAATTGAATCGAATTGAATAGAAAAGAAATGAATAGAAAACTATCGAACGGAAACGAAAAAAATCGAATCGAATCAAAGAGAATCGTATCAAATCAAAAAAAATCGAATCAAATCGAATATAAGAATCGAATCGAATCGAATTGAAATGAATCAAATCGAATCAAAAAGGATTGAATCGAATTGTATCGAATAGAAAAGAATCAAATCAAATCGAAAAGAATCGAATCTAATCGAAAAGAATCGATAGAATTGAATTGAAAAGAATCAAATAAAAAAGAATCAAATCAAATCAAAAAGAATTGAATCAAATCGAAAAGAATCAAATCGCATCGAAACAAATCGAAAATAATCGAATCAAATCGATTCGAAAAGAATGAAATTTGAATAGAAGAGACTCGAATTGTAAAGAAACGAATAGAATCGAATAAAAAAATCGAATCAAATCGCACTGAATCAAAAGAATCAAAATCAATGGAAGTGAAAATTATCGAATCGAATCCAATCGAATCAAAAAGAATCAAATCAAAAAGAATCGAATCGAATTGATTCAAAAAGAAAGGAATTCAAATAAAAAACACTCGAATAGAAAGATTCGAATAGAATCGAATCAAATCAAATCGAAAAGAACCGAATCGAATTGAAAATAATTGAATTGAATTGTATCGAATAGAAAAGAATCAAATCAAATCGAAAAGAATCGAATCGAATTGAAAAGGATCGAATTGAATCAAATCGAATAGAAAAGAATCAGATTGAATTGAAAAGAATCGAATCAAATTGAATCGAAAAGAATCAAATCCAGTCGAAATGAATCGAATCGAATCGGAAAGAATCGAATCGAAACGAAAATAATCAAATCGAATCGAATCAAAACAACTGAATCGAATCAAATTGAAAAGAATCGAAACTAATCGAATGAAATCGAAAAGAATCTAATCGAATCAATTCTAAAAGAAAGGAATTCGAATCGAAAAGACTCGAATAGTAAGATTTGAATCAAATCTAATCGAAACAAAAAGAATAGAATCGAAAAGAAAGGAATCGAAACTATCATATCGAAACGTAAAAAGTCATATCAAATCGAAAAAAATCTAATCGAATCGAATTGAAAAGGATCAAATCGATTCGAAATGAATCAGAAAGAATTGAATCGAAAAGAATCGAATCGAAAAGAAACGAATCAAAAATAATCGAATTGAATCAAAAAGAATAGAATCTAATCGAATTGAAAAGAATCGAATCAAAATAAAGCGAGTCGAAAGGTGTGGAATTGAAAAGAATCAAATCAATTCGAAAAAAACGAATCGATTGAATCGAGTCGAATCAAAAATAATTGAATTGAATCGAATTGAAAAGAATAGAAAAGAATCGAATCGAATCGAACCGAAACGAAAATAATCAAATCGAATCGAAAAGAATCGAATAGAATTGAATCGAAAAGGATCGAATCGAAAGACTCGAATCATAAAGAATCGAATCGAATCAGAGTCGAATCGAAAAGAATCGAATCGATTTGAAAAAAAACGAATTGATTCGAATCGACTCGAAAAGAATTGAATCGAATCAAAAAGAATCAAATAGAATCAAAAAGAATCGAATCGAATCAAATCAAAAAGAATCAAATCAAATCGATTTGAAAAGAAAGAAATTCGAATCGAAGAGACTCGAATCGAAAATAATCGAATCGAATGGAATCAAAAATAATCGAATCGAATCGCACTGAATCAAAAGAATTGAATCGAATGGAAGTGAAAATAATCGAATCGAATCAAAAAGAATTGAATCGAATCGAAAAGAATCGAATCGAATCAATTCAAAAAGAAAGGAATTCAAATCAAAACCACTCGAATAGAAAGATTCGAATCGAATCAAATCGAATCGAGAAGAATCGAATCGAATCGAATAGAAAAGAAACGAATAGAAAACTATCAAATAGAAATGGAAAAATCGAATCGAATCGAAGAGAATCGAATCGAATCGAAAAAGATCGAATCGATTTGAATATAAGAATCGAATAGAATCGAAAAGAATCGAATTGAATCGAAAAGGATTGAATCGAATCAAATCAAATAGAAAAGAATCGGATCGAATCGAAAAGATTCGAATCGAATCGAAACAAAAAGAATCGCATCGAATAGAATCGAAAAGAACGATTCGAAAACTATCGTATCGAAACCAAAAAAATCGAATCGAATCGAATCTAAACAAAAAGGATCGAATCGAATCGAATTGAAAAGAATCGAATCGAATCGAAAATAATTGAAACAAATCAAATAAAAAAGAATCAAATAGAAAAAATCAAATTGAAAAGAAATGAATTGAATCAAAAAGAATCTAATTGAAAGGAATCTAATCGAATAGATTCAAATCGAATCGAGTCGAAAAGAATTGACTCGAAACGAAAAGAATTGAATCGAAAAGTATCGAATCGAATTGAAAAAAACGAATCAAATCTAATCTAAAAGAATTGAATCGAATCGAATCGAATTGAAAAGATCATATCGAATCGAATAGAAAAGAATCGAATTGAATCAAATCGATTTGAAAAGAATGGAATTCGAATCGAAAAGAATCAAATAGAATCGAATTGAAAAGAACTGAATTGAATCAAATAGAAAAGAATAGAATTGTAAAGAATCGAATAGAATAGATTCAAATCGAGTCGAATCGAATCGAAAAGAATGGAATTGAATCGAAAAGGATCGAATCGAATCAAATCGAATATAAAAGAAACGAATCGAATCGAAATCGAATCGAATCGAATCGAAAAGAATCAAAAAAAGTCAAATAAAAAAGTATCAAATCGAATCGAAAAGTATCGAATTGAATTGATTCGATTCAAAAAGAATCGAACCGAATCAAATCGATTCGAAAAAAATCGAATCAAATTGCATCGAATCAAAAATAATCTAATCGAATCGTGTTGAATCGATTTGAATTGAAAAGAATCGAAACAAATCGAATCGAAGTGATAAGAATCAAATTGAATCGTATCGAATCAAAAAGAATCGAATCGGATCGAATCGAAAAGAATCGAATCGGAAAGAATTGAATCGAAGAGAATCTAATCGAAATGAAAAGAATCGAATCGAATCAAAAAGAATTGTATCGAAATGACAAGAGTCGAATTGAATCGAATCAAAAAGAATCAAATCGAAAAGAATCGAATCGAAAAAGTCGAATGGAAAAGAATCAAATTGAATTGAATCGAATCGAAAAGAATCGAATCGAATCATATCGAATTGAAAAGAATCGAATTGAATCGAAAAGAATCGAATTGAATGGAATCGAATCGAAAAGAATCAATCAAATCGAATTGAATCAAAAAGAATCAAATAGATTCGAATCGAAAAGAATCGAAAAAAATCGAAACAAATCGAATCATATCAAATCGAAAAGAATCGAATCGAATCGAAAAGAATCGAATCAAAGTTAATCGAAAAGAATCGAATCAAACAGAACCGAAAAGAATCGAATCGAAAAGAATCGTATCGAATCAAATCAAATTGAATCGAAAAGAATCGAATCGATTACAATTGAATTGAATCGAAAAGAATCGAATCGAACAGTATCGAATCTAATTGAAATGAATCGAATCAAATAAAATAGAAAAGAATCAAATCGAAATGAAAAGCATCGAATTGAATTGAAAAGAATCGAATTGAATCGAAAAGCAACGAATCGAAAAGAATCGAATCGAAAGAGAAAGAATCGAATCAAATGGAAAAGATCGAATTGAAAATAATCAAACTGAATTGAATTGAATCAAAAAGAATCGAATCGTATCAAATCGAAAAGAATCAAATCGAATCGAATCAAAAAGAATAGAATTGTATTGAAAAGAATCGAATCGAATCGAAAAGAATTGAATCGAATCGAATCGAAAAGAATTGAATCGAATGCAATCAAATCGAAAAGATTCGATTCAAATTGAAAAGAATAAAATCGAATTGATTGAATCGAAAAGAATCAAATAGAATTGAATCACATCGAATAGAACATAATTGAATCGAATTGAATAAAAAATAATCGAATCAAATCGAATTGAATCGAGAATAATTGAAATTGAATGGAATCAATAATCGAATTGAATCAAATCGAGTCGAATCGAAAATAATCGAATCGAATCAAATCGATTCGAAAAAATCGAATAAAATTTCATCGAATCAAAAGTAATCGAATTGTATTGAATCGATTCGAATTGAAAAGAATCGAATCGAATCGAATCGAAAAGAATCAAATTGAATCAAATCAAAAAGAATCGAATCCAAAGAATCGAATTGTAGAGAATCTAATCGAAACGAAAATATTCGAATCGAATCGAATCGAATCAAAAAGAATCGAATCTAAATGAAAAAAATCGAATAGAATAGATCGAAAAGATCGAATTGAATGGAATCAAATCAAAAAGAATCGAATCGAATCGTATCGAATCGAAAAGAATCAAATTGAATTGAATCAAAAAGAATAGAATCGTATTTAATTGAATCGAAAAGAATCGAATCGAATCAAAATGAATCGAATCAAATCGAAAAGAATCGTATCGAATTGAATTGAATCGAAAAGAATCCAATCGAACATAATCGAATCAAATTGAAACGAATCGAATCGAAAAGAATCGAATCGAAACGAAAAGAAAGGAATCGAATCGAATCGAAAAAAATTGAATGGTATCATTGAATCGAAAATAATTGAATCATATCAAATTGAATTGAAAAGAATCAAATCGAACAGAACCCAAAAAAATCAAATCAAATCGAATCGAAAAGAATCAAATTGTATCGAATCGAATAGAAAAGAATCGAATCGAATCCATCGAAAAGAATCAAATCAAATTGAAAAGAATCGAATCAAATCGAAAAGAATCGAATTGAATAGCATCGAAATGAATCGAATTGAATCGAAAAGAATCGAATTGAATAGCATCGAAACGAATCGAATCAAAATGAAAAGAATCGAATCGAATCGAAAAGAATCGAATCGTATCGAATGGAATTGAAAAGAATCGAATCATATCGAATTGAATCGAAAAGAATCGAATCGAATAGAATCGAAAAGAATCGAATCAAATACAATCGAAAAGAATCGTATTGAATCGAATCGAATTGAATCTTATATACTCGAATCAAAAAGAATCGAGTTGATTCAAATCAAAAATATCAAACCGAATCGAAAAGAATCGAATTGAAAAGAAAAGAATTGATTCAAATCGAAAATAATCGAATTGAATCAAAACGATTCGAATCGATATGAAACAAATCGAATCGAAAATAATAGAATTAAATCGAACTGAATCGAAATGAAAATAATCAAATTGAATCGAATTGAAAATAATCGAATCGAATCGAAAAAAATTGAATCGAATCTAATAAAAAATAATCGATTTGCATTGAATCGAATCGAAAATAATCGAATTGAATTGAATTGAAAATAATGAAATCGAATCGAAAATAATCGAATCAAAAGTAATCTTATCGAATCGAAAATAATCGAATCGAATCGAATCAAATAAAAAATAATTGAACCAAATCGATCGAATTGAATTGAAAATAATTGAATCGAATCGAACCGAATTGAATCGAAAATAAGCGAATCGAATCGAATTGAAAATAATCGAATCGAATTGAGAAGAATCGATCAAATGAAAAATAATCAGATCGAATTGAAAATAATTGAATCCAATCCAATCAAATCGAATCGAAAATAATCAAATTGAATTGAATTGAATCGAAAGTAATCGAGTCAAATCGAAACTAATCGAATCGATTCAAATCGAATCGAATCGAAAATAATCAAATCGAATCGAAAATAATCGCATCAAATCGAATTGAATCGAAAATAATCGATTCGCATCGAATCGAATTGAAAATAATCCAATCAAATTGAATTGAAAATAATCCAATCGAATCGAAAAGAATCCAATCGAATCGAAAAGAATCCAATCGAAAAGAATCGAATCGATTCGAATTAAAAATAATAGAATCGAATCGAATCGAAAATAATCGATTCGCATCAAATTGAATCAAATCGAAAATAATTGAATCGAATTGAATCAAAAATAATCGAATCGAATCGAAAATAATGGAATCGAATATAAAAGAATCGAATCGAAAATAATCGAATGGATTCAAATCGAAAAGAATGGAATCGAAGAGAATCGAATTGAATCAAAAATAATTGAATCGAATCGAATCGAAAATAATCGAATCGAATCGAAAATAATCGAATCGAAAATAATCGAATCAAATCGAATCGTTAATAATCTAATCGAATCATCAAATCGAATCGAATAGAATCGAATCGAATCGAAAAGAATGGAATCGAAGAGAATCGAATCGAAAATAATCGAATCAAATCAATAGAATCGAAAACAATCAAATAAATGGAAACCAAAAGAATCGAATAGAATTGAAAAGAATCGAATTGAATCGAAAATAATCGAACCAAATCGAATTGAATCAAAAATAATCGAACCAAATCGAATCGAAAATAATCGAATCGAATCGAATCAAAATATCGATTCATATCAAATCGAATTGAATAGAAAATAATAGAATTGAATTGAATCGAAAATAATCAAATCGAATTGAAAATAATCGAATCGAATTGAAAATAATCGAATCGAAAATAATCGAATCGATTCGAATGGAAAATAATCGAAACGAATCGAAAAGAATCAAATCGAAAATAATCGAACCGAATCGAAAATAATCGAATCGAATCGAATCAAAAATAATCGAATCGAATCGAATTAAAACGAATCGATTAGAAAATAATCGATTCACATCGAATCGAATCGAAAATAATCGAATCGAATCGAATTGAAAATAATCAAATCGAAAATAACTGAATCGAATAAAAAATAATCGAATCGAAAAGAATTGAGTCATTTGAATCATAAATATTGAATCGAATCGAAAAGAATTGAATCGAATTGAAAAGAATCGAATCGAATCGAAAATTATCGAATCGAATCGAATGTAATTGAATCGAAAATAATCAATTCGCATTGAATAGAATCGGAAATAATCGAAATGAATTGAAAAGAATCGAATCGAATCGAAAATAATCTAAACTAATCCAATCGAATCAAATCGAAAATAATCGAACCGAATCGAACCGAATTGAATCTAAAATAATCAAATCGAATCGAACCGAATTGATTCAAAAATAATCGAATCGAATGTAATCGAATCGAAAATAATCAATTCGCATCGAATCGAATCGGAAATAATCAAAATGAATTGAAAAGAATCGAATCGAATCGAAAATAATCTAAACTAATCCAATCGAATCAAATCGAAAATAATCGAACCGAATCGAACCGAATTGAATCTAAAATAATCGAATCGAATCGAACCGAATTGATTCGAAAAAAATCGAATCAAATCGAATCGAAAATAATCGAATTGAATCGAATCGAATTGAATCAAAAATAATTGAATCAAATCGAAAATAATCGAACCGAATCACATCGAATTGAATTGAAAATAATCGATTCGAATCGAACCAAATTGAATCGAAAATAATCGAATCGAATCGAAAAGAATCGAATCGAATCAAAAAGAATTGAATCGAATTGAAAATAATCGAATCAAATCGAATCAAATCGAATCAAAAATAATCAAATTGATTTGCATTGAATCGAAAATAATTGCATCGAATCAAATTGAATCGAAAATAATCGATAGCATCGAATCGAATCGAAAATAATCCAATTGAATTGAAAAGATTCGAATCGAAAATAATCCAATTGATTCGAATCGAAAATAATCTAATCAAATTGAAAATAATCGAATCAAATCGAATTGAATCGAAAATAATCGATTCGCATCAAATCGAATTGAATTGAAAATAATCGAATCGAATAAAAAAGAATCAAATCGAAAAAAATCGATTCGAATCGAAAATATTTGAATCGAACCACAATGAATCGAATCAAATCAAAATAATCGTATTGAATTGAATAAAAAATAATCGAATCTAATGCAATCTAATCGAATCGAAAATATTCGAATACAATCGAATTGAATCGAAAATAATCGAATCGAATCAAATCGAATCAAAAATAATCGAATCAAACCATTGAGTTGAGTCAAATAAAAAATAATCGAATCGAATCGAAAAGAATCAAATTGAATCAAATCGAATCGAATCAAATTGAAAAGAATCGATCAAATCGAAAAGAATTGAATCGAATCGAAAAGAATCGAATCGAAAAGTATCGAATCAAATCGAATCGAATTGAATCAAAAAGAATTGAATCGTGGGATCCCTGGGTGGCACAGCGGTTTAGCGCCTGCCTTTGGACCAGGGCGCGATCCTAGAGACCTGGGATCGAATCCCACGTCAGGCTCCCGGTGCATGGAGCCTGCTTCTCCCTCTGCCCATGTCTCTGCCTCTCTCTCTCTCTCTGTGACTATCATAAGTAAATCATAAAAAATTTTTAAAAAAAACTTAAAAAAAAGATTTGAATCGAATCGAAAGAATCGAATCAAATCGAAAATAATCAAATCGAATCGAAAAGAATAGAATCGATTCGAAAAGATTCGAATCGAATTGAATCAAATCGAAAAGAATCGAATCTAATCGAAAAAGATAGAATCAAAATGAAAAGAATCGAATCGAAACGAAAGATTTGAATCGAATTGAATCGAATCTAAAGGAATCGAATCGAATTGAAAAAATCGAATCGAATCAAAAAGAATAGAATAGAATCGAAGAGAATCGAATCGAAAAGAATAGAATCGAATTGTATCGAAAAGAATCGAATCAAATCGAATGGAAAAGAATCGAATCGAATCGAAAAAAATCGAGTCGAATTGAAAAGAATCAAATCGATTCATAAAGAATCGAATTGAATCACATCGAAAAGATTTCAATCGAATCGAACTGAAAAGAATCGAATCGAATCAAAAAGACTCGAATCGAATCGAATCAAATTGAATCAAATAGAAAAGAATCTATTGAATTGAAAAGAATCGAATCGATAAGAATCGAATTGAAAGAATTGCATCGAATCAATTCGAATCGAAAAGAATTGAATCGAATCGAATCGAAAAGAATCGAATCAAATCAAATCCCTAACCCTAACCCCTAACCCTAACACTAAACCTATCCTAAACCTAACTCTTAACCCTACCCCTTAACCCTAACCCTAACTCTAACCATAACCCTAACCCTAACCCTAACCCCTATCCCTAACCCTAACCTGAACACTAACCCTAAACTTAACCCGTACCCTAACCCTAACTGTACTCTAACCCTAACAGGTACCCTAACACTAACCTGTACCTCAACCCTAACCCATACCCTAACCCATACCCTAACCCGTACCCTAAACCTAAGCCCACACCCTAACCCGTACACTAACCCGTCCACTAACCCTAACCCTAACCAGTACTCTAACACTAACCCGTACCCTAACCCATACCCTAACCCGTATCCTAACCCTAACACTAACACGTACCTAACCATAACCCTAATCCTAACTCCTAACCCTAACCCTAACCCTAACATCTAACCCTAACCCTAAAACCTAACCCCTAACCCTAAACCTAAACCAAAAACAAACCCTAACCCTTAACCCTAACCTTAATCCCTACCCCTAACCCTAACCCTAACCGGAACCCCTAACCACTAACCCTAAACCTAACCCTAACCCTAACCCTTAACCCTAACCCTTAACCCTAACCCTAACCCTAATCCTAACACTAACCCAAACCCTATCCCTAACCTTAACCCCTAACCTTAACACTAACACTACCCCCTAAACCTAACCCTAACCCCTAACCCTAACCCTAACCCGAAAACTAACACTAACACTAACACTAACCCTAACCCCTAACTCTAAACCTAAACCTAAACCTAACCTGAAACCTAACCCATACACTAAACCGTACCCTAACGCTAACACTCACCATAACATAAACCGAACCCTAACCTGTACCCTAACTCTAATCTGTACCCTAAACCTAACCCTAACCTGTACCCTAACACGCACCCAAACCCGTACCTTAACCCTAACCCTATCCCGACACTATCCCTAACCCTAACCCTTACACTAACCCTATTCCGTACCCTAACCCTAACCAGTACCCGTACCCTAACCCTAACCCATTCCCTAACCGTAACCGTAACCCATACTCTAACCGTAACCCATACCCTAACCCCTAACCCTAATCCTAACCCTTAACCCTAACCCTTAACACTAACGCTAACCCTAACCCTTACCCTACCCAAACCCTAAACCTAATTCCTAACCCTAACCATAACCCTAACCCTAAGCCCTAAACCCTAACCCTAACCCTAACCCCTAACCCATAACCCATAACCCCTAATCCTAACCCTAACCCTTAACCCTAACCCTAACTGTAACCCTAACACAAAACCTAACCCCTATCCCTAACCCAAACCCCTAACCCCTAACCCTAACCCTAACCCTAACCTAATCCTTAACCCTACCCTTAACCCTAACCCGTACCCGTACCCTAGCCCTAACCCATACCCAAACCCATACACAAACCAGTACCCTAACCATAACCCTAACCTGTTCCCTAAACGTAACCGTAACCCATACTCTAACAGTAACCCTGTACCCTAACCCTAACCCAAACCCTAAACCTTAACATAACCCTAAACCTAACCCTAACCCCTCACCCTTACCCTAACCCTAAACATAACCCTAACCCTAACCCTAGCCCTAACCCGTACCCAAACACATACACAAACCAGTACCCTAACCCTAAACCTAACCCGTTCCCTAAACATAACCGTAACCGTAATCTAACCGTAACCCGTACCCTAACCCTAACCCTTACCCTAACATAACATAACCCTAACCCTAACCCTAACCCTAACTCCTAACCCTAAACCTAACCCAAACCCTAACCCAAAACCTAACCCTTAACCCTAACCCTAACCCTTAACCCTAACCCTTAACACTAACCCTAACCCTAAACTAACCCAAACCCTAAACCTAATTCCTAACCCTAACCGTAATCCTAACCCTAACCCTGAACCCCCAAACCTAACCCTAATCCCTAACCAATAACCCATAAACCTAACCCTAAACCTAACTCTTAACCCAAACCCTTAACCCTAACCCTAACCCTAGCCTAAAACCTAACCCCTAACCCTAACCCAAACCCCTAACCCCTAACCCTAACCCTAACTCTATTCTTTAACCCTACCCTTAACCCTAACCCTAACCCAAACCCTAACCCTAACCCCTAACCCTAACCATAACCCCAAACCTTAACCCTAACCCTAACACTACCCCTAACCCCTAATGCTATTTAATTACACTGAACCTCAACACTTAACCCTAAACGTAACCCTAACAATTACCCTAACCCTAACACTAACCGAACCCTAACCGTAACCCATACCCTAACCCTAACCCATACCCTAACCCTAAACCATACCCTAACCCTAACCCTAACCCGTACACTAACCCTAACACTTACACTAACCCATACCCGTACCCTAACCCTAACCAGTTCAGTAGCCCTAACCCGTACACTAACCAGTACCCTAACCCGTTCCCTAACCTGTTCCCTAACCATAACCGTAACCCGTACTCTAACCATAACCCGTACCCTAACCCTAACACTAACCCTAAACCTTAACATAACCCTAAACCTAACCCCTAACCCTAAACCTAACCCTAACCCCTCATCCTTACCCTAACCCTAAACATAACCCTAACACTAACCCTAACCTTAACCCTAAACCTAACCATAAACTTAACCTGTAACCTAACCCATAAACTAACCCATACCCTAAACCTAACCCTAACCCGTACCCTAACCCTAACCCATACCCTAACCCTAACCCAATCCCTAAACCTAACCCTAACTCGTATCCTAACCCTAACCCGATCCTGTACCCTAACCCTAACCCTAACCCATACCCATACCCTAACCCTAACAATAACCCTAACCCATACCAAACCCATACCCTAACCCTAACCCGTACCATAACCCTAATCTTACCGACACCCTAACACAAACCCGTACCCTAACCATAACCTTAACCCTAAACTCACCCTAACCCTAACCCTAAAACTAACCCTAACCCAAACCCTAACCCCAAACCCTAACCCTAATCCTTAACACTAACCCTAAACCTAACCCAAACCCTAACCCCAAACCCTAACCCTAATCCTTAACCCTAACCCTTAATACTAACCCTAAACCTAACCCTAACCCAAACCCTAAACCTAATTCCTAACCCTAACCGTAACCCTAACCCTAAGCCCTAAACCCTAACCCTAACCATAACCTCTAACCCCTAACCCTAACCCTAATACTTAACCCTACCCTTAACCCTACCCTTAATCCTTAACCCGTACCCTAGCCCTAACCTGTACCCTAACCCATACACAAACCAGTACCCTAACCCCAACCTTAACCTGTTCCCTAAATGTAACCGTAACCCGTACCCTAACCCTAACCCTAACCCTAAACCTTAACATAACCCTAAACCTAACCCCTAACCCTAAACCTAATCCTAACCCCTAAACATAACCCTAACACTAACCCTAACCTTAACCCTAAACCTAACCTGAAACCTAACCCATACACTAACCCGTAACCTAATTCCTAAACCTAACCGTAACCCTAACCCCTAACCCCCAACCCTAACACTAACCCCTAACCCATAACCCCTAAACCTAACCCTAACCCTATTCCTTAACCCTACCCTTAACCCTAACCCAAACCCTAACCCCTAACCGTAACCCCAAACCTTAACCCTAACCCTAACCCTAACACTACCCCTAACCCCTAACCACTAACGCTATTTATTTACCCTGAACCTCAACAATTAACCCTAAACCTAACCCTAACCCTTACCCTAACCCTAACCCTAACTGAAGCCTAACCGTAACTCGTACCCTAACCCTAACCTGTACCCTAACCCTAAACCATACCCTAACCCCAACCCTAACCCGTACACTAACCCTAACCCGTATCCTAACCCTAACCCATACCCTAACTCTAACACATAACCTAAATCTAACCCTGACCCTAACCCAAAAAATACCCTACCCCTAATTCTAACCTGTGCCCTAAACCTTACGCTAACCCCAACCCTAACGCTAACCTGTACACTAACCCTAAATGGTACCCTAACACTAACCCTAACCCGTACCCTAATCCTAACCCTAACACTAACCCTAACCCATACCCTAACCCTATACCGTACCCTGCCCTAATTCTAACCATAACCCGTACACAAACATTAAAACTACCCCTAAACCTAACCGTAACTAATCATAACCCTAACCCTATCTCTAAACCTAACCCTAACCCTAATCCTAAACTAACCCTAACCCTCACCCTAACCATATCCCTAACACGTAAACTAACCCTAACCCTAACCCAAAAACTAAACCTAACCCTAACCCTAACCCTAGCAGTACCCTAACCCTAACCCAAACATGTACCTTAACCCTAACCCTATCCCTAAGCCGTACCCTAACTCTAACCCTAACCGTAACCCTAACCCTAACCCAAACCCTTACCCTAACTCCTAACCCTAACTGTAACCCTAACCCTAACCCTAACCCCTAACACCTAAACCTAACCCCTAACCCCTAACCCTAACACGAACCCGAACCCCTAACCCCTAACCCTAACCCTAAACCAAACCCTAACCCTAACTCCTAACACTAACCCTAACCCGTACCCTGCCCCTAAACCATAAACTAACCTGTACCCTAACCTGTACCCTAACCCGAACCCAAAACCTAATCCTATCCTGTTCCCTAACCCAAACCCTAACACTAACCCGTAACTGTACCCATACCCTAACCCATAAACAAACCCATACCCTACCCCTAACCCTAACCTGAACCCGTACCCTAAGCCTAACCCTAAACCCAACCCTAACCCTAACGCGTTCCCTAACCCTAACCCTAAACGTATCCCATACCCTAACCCAAACCCTAACCCTAACCCTAACCCATAACCTCACCCTAACCCTAACCCTAACCCTAACCCGTAAACTAAACCTAACACTATACCTAACTGTAAACAGTACCCTAACCCTAACCCTAACCCTAACCGAAACCTAACCCTAACACTAACCCTAACAGTAACCTACCCTAACCCTAATCTTAACCCTAACCCGTAACCTAAACCTAACCCTAACACTAGCCCTAAACAGTACCCTAAACCTAACCCTAACCCGTACCCTAACCCAAACCCTAACACTAACCCTAAACCTAACCCTATCCTGTACCCTAACCCTAACCCTAAACCTAGCCCTAACCTGTAACCTAAACCTAACACAAACCCTAACTGTTACCAGTACCCTAACCCATACCTAAACCCGTACCGTAATCCATACCATATCTCTAAACCGTACCCTCACCCTAACCCTAACCCATACCCTAACCCTAATCTGTACCCTAAACCTAAGCCTAAACCAAACCCTAATCATAACCCTAACACTAACCCTAACCCGTAGCCTAACCCTAACCCAAACCCTAAACATAACCCGAACTATAACACTAACCCTAACCCGTACTCTAACCCTAACCGTAACTCTAACCTGTAACCTACCCCTAACACTAACCCTAACGCTAAACAGTACCCTAAAGCTAACCCCATCCCATACCCTAACCCTAAACCTAACCCTAAACCTAACCCAAAACCTAACCTTAACCTGTCCCTAATCCTAACCCGTACCCTAACGCTTACCCTAACCCTCACCTGTACCCTAACCCAAACTCTAACCCGTACCCTAACCCTAACCTTACCCCAACCCTAAACCTAATGAAACCCAATCCCAAATCCTAACCCTAACCCTAACCTAATCCTAACCTTAACCCTTACCCTATCCCTAACCCTAACCCGTAACCTAACCCTAACCCTAACCCTGAACAGTACCCTAACTTTAACCCTAACCCGTACCCTAACCCTAATCCTAACCGTAAACCTAAACCGAACCCTAAGCCATACCCTAACACTAACCCTAACCCTAACCCGTACCCTAACCCTAACACTAACACTAACCCGAACCCTAATCCATAACCTAACCCATACCCTAACCCGTAACCTAACCCGTAACCTAACCCTAACCCTAACCCTAACCCATAGCCTACCCCTAAACCTGAAACTACCCCTAACCCTAACCTGAACCCTAACACTAACCCTAACCCTAACCCTAACCCTAAGCTTAAACAGGACCCTAACCCATAACCTAACCCAAACTTTACAGCATTAAGTCAGTTCGTTCCATGAATAAAGCTCCACTGCACCTGGAGACACAACCGTTGAAGCCTGCAGCTTGCACCTTGCATCCCATGAGCTTCTGACAAACATCTCTAGTAAGGATGTTCATAACTTCATCTGCAGGCAGCGTGGAACTGGAAAGGACCGCGTGTCAGCTCATCTTGCAGAAGGAAGTTCCCCAGAGAGACAGCTTTCAACTAGGTACTCAGTTTTGGAAGTTAGTATGTAGCTCCCTTCTGAGGGAGGAATTACTCAGAAGTTGTTGGATTGGGCTAGGAGACACTTGCCTCTCACAAAACTTGTGTCCCGTATCGAACGACGTCCTTTTGAAGTGAAAGGTACAGGCGGTCAGCATGTGGGAGGAACAAGCCATAAACTCATCCAAAGGAGTGTGCATCACTTGGAGGCAGGTGTCCGGTAGTCGCGAATTGACAAGGCAGACACTTGGTTCTCACTCCGCTACTGTCCCGCATAGAACGGAATGCTGTGGAAGCGATCCGTACAGGCCGTCAGATTGTGGGAGGTACAGGCCATAAGCTCAACTCTGAGAAGCGTGTATGCTTTGCAGGCAGATGTCTGCTAGCCACTCTTTTATGGGAGTTAGAACCTAGCTACACTTCAATTGAACAAGGCTGTTGGAAATCGCTGTATTGAACTCAGTTACATGTGAGTACAGGCCTGAAACGTCTACATGCTTTTCACAACCTCTTCCAGCACCTAACATAAGGATGTTAGGACCTATGTCTACAGGCAGTCAGGTGGCAGGAGGGTCCCGCCCTCACCTCAACTCTCACAAGGAAGCATGTTTAGAAGCCAGCTTTCAACTACCTGCATTCTTCTGGCCCAGAGAACGCAGCAGTATTTTAACTCAGGAGGTTCCAAGAATACCACTCTACTCC
Organism: Canis lupus familiaris; assembly: GCF_011100685.1. Lineage (NCBI taxonomy): Eukaryota > Metazoa > Chordata > Mammalia > Carnivora > Canidae > Canis > Canis lupus. The sequence goes on along the minus strand of NW_023330788.1, from coordinate 15,894 downwards.
ACCTGGAGACACCTTCCAGGCCTGCATTATTCCACTTGCGTCTCACAAGCTTCTGACAAGCGTCTTTGGTGAAGATGTTGGAAACACATTCTGCAGTCAGTGTGGAACTGTGAGGGACTGCGTGTGAGCCCAACTGTCGGATGTAAGTTGCCGTTGGATGCAGGGTTCAATTAGTTAGTATGGAACTTAGTATGTAGCACCAGTCTAAGACAGGATTACTAGGAAATCGCAGGATTGAGCTTGGAGGCACTACTCTTGTGGGCCTCACCTGGACGAGGTGACTGGTTCCCACCTGGGACTCAACTGGACCTGATAACTTTGCTCCACACTTTGGCCTCACATGGCCCTGATGACTCTGGGCCCCCACCTAGGCCTCAATCTGGACCTGGTGACTGTGGTCCCCACCTGGGTCTCACCTGGACTTGGTGACTCTCGTTCCCACATGTACCACACCTGGACCTGGTGACTGTGGTGTCCTTCTAGCCTCACATTTACCTAGCGACTCCGGACCCCACCAGGGCCTCACCTGGATCTGGTGACTCTGGCCTGCAGGTTGGCCTCACATGGACCTGGTCAGTGGGGTTGCCAACTGGGCCTCACCCATACCTGGTGACTCAGGTCCCCACGTGGGCCTCACTTGGACCCGGTGAATCTGGTCCTTACCTGGTCCTCACCCAGACCTGGTGACTCTGGTCACCACCTGGGCTTCACTTGGACATGGTGAATCTGGTCCCCATCTGGGCCTCATGCAGTCCTGGTGACTTTGTTCCCCACCTGGACCTGATTGCTGTGGACTCCTTCTTGGCTTCACATGGAACAGGTGACACTGATCCTATCTGGGCCACACCCAAATCTGGTGACTCTGGTCCTCACCTGGGCATCATTGGGACCTCGTTACTCTGTTCCACACCTTTGCCTCACCTGGGCATGATGACTCTGGAAACCCTCTGAGCCTCACCCTGACCTGGTGACTCTGGTCCCCATCTGGATGTCACCTGGACCAGGTGATTACGGTACCCATCTAAGCCTCAACCATACCTAGTGACACTGGTCCAGAACTGGGCATCACCTGGACCTAGTGAATATGCTCCCCACCTGGGCCTCATCTGGAACTGGTGACTCTGGTCCTTACCTGAGCATCATTGGGACAAGGTTACTCTATTCCCCACTGGGACTCACCTGGATCTGGTAACCCTGGTCCTCACTTTGGCCTCTTCTGTACCTGGTTACTCTGGCCACACCTGGGCCTCACCTGGAACTGGTGACTCTGATCCTCAGCATGGCCTCACCTGACCTGGTGACTGTGGTTCCCACAGGGACCTTACCTGGACCTCATGTCTCTGGTCCCCACCTGAGCCTCACCTGGACCTGTTGTCTCTGGTACCCACCTGGGTAGCATCAGGACATGGTTACACTGTTCCCTAACAGGAACCCACCTGTACCTGTCAACTCTGGCTTCACCTAGACCACACCTGGACATGGTGACACTGGTTCCCACCTGGGTCTCACCTGGACCTGGTGAGTCTGATACCCACCTGGGCCTCACCTCTAACGGGTGACTCTCGTTCCCACATGGAGCTCATGTGGACCTGGTGGCTGCAGTGTTTCTACCTTCTCATGGACATGGTGACTCTGGTCCCCACCAGGGCCTCACCGGGACCTGGTGAGTGTGGTTGCCACGTGCAACTCACCTGGACCTGGTGACTCTGGTCTACACCTGAGACTATCCTGGATCTGGTGACTGTGGTCCCCACCTGGGTCTCACCTGGACCTGGTGACTCTCGTTCCCACATGAACCACACCTTGACCTGATGACTGTGGTGTCCTTCGAGCCTCACATTTACCTGGTGATACCTGACCCCACCAGGGCCTCACCTGGATCTGGTGACTCTGGCCTGAAGTTTGGCCTCACCTGGACCTGGTGAGTGGGGTTGCCACCTGGGTCTCACCCATACCCAGTGACTCAGGTCCCCAAATGTGCCTCACATGGACCTGGTGAATCCGGTTCTTACCTGGTCCTCGCCTGGACCTGGTGACTCTGGTCACCACCTGGGCCTGACCTGGACCTGGTGAATCTGGTCTCCAGCTGGGCCTCACCCAGTCCTGGTGACTTTGTTCCCCACCTGGACCTGATTGCTGTGGACTCCTTCTTGGCCTCATCTGGAACTGGTGAATCTGATCCTTTCTGGGCCTCACCCAGGCCTGGTGACTCTGGTCCTCACCTGGGCATCATTGTGACCTGGTTACTCTGTCCCACCCCTGAGTCTCACCTGGACATTTTGACTCTGGAACCTATCTTTGCCTCACCCTGACCAGGTGATTCTGGTCCCCATGTGGATGTCACCAGACCAGGTGATTCTGGTACCTCTCTAGGCCTCAAAAAGACCTGGTGACTCTGGTCCTCAACTGGGCCTCACCTGTACCTAGTGAATATGGTACCAACCTGGGACTCATCTGGACCTGGTGATTCTGGTCTGCACCTGAGACTACCCTGGATCTGGTGAGTGTGGTCTCCACCTGGCTCTCACTTGGATCTGGTGACTCTGATCCCCATCTGGGCCTCACCTGGCCCTGTTGACCGTGGTCCTCAACTGGGCATAATTGGGACGCGGTTACACTGTTCCACAACTGGACCTCACCTGGACCAGGTGACTCTGGTCCCCCTCTGGATCTCACCCTGCCCGGGTGACTGTGAACCCCACATAGGTCTCACTTGGTCGTGCTGACTCTGGTTGCCACCTGCACCTCACCTCGAACTGTTGACTCTTGTTCTTTCAAGGGCCTCCCGTGTACCTGGTGATCTTGGTTCCCATCTGGGTCTCACCTGGACCTGGTGACAGTTGTTACCACCTGGGAATCACCTGGTCCTGGTTACAATGTTCCACACCTGGGCCTCACATAGACCTGTTGACCATGGTCCCCAGCCGGCCTCACATGGACCTGTTGCCTCTGGTCCCCACCTGGGCCTCACGTGTACCTGGTAACTCTGATCCATACCTGGGCCTCATCTGGACCTGGTGACTCTGGTCCCCACTTGGGCTCCACCTGGATCCGGTGACGCTGGTCCCCACCTGGACCTCTCCTGGACCTGGTGACTCTCTTTCCAACATAGACCTCACCTGGATCTGGTGACTCTGGTCCTCAGTTTGGCCTCATCTGGACCTGGTGACTCTAGTCCCCACTGTGACCTAACTCAGACCTGGTGAGTCATTCCCCACCTAGGCCTCACCCAGACCTGGTGACTCTTGTCCCCAGCTATGCCTCAATTCAACCTGATGAATTTGGTCCTCACGTGGGCCTCACATGGACCTGGGACTCAGCTGGATAGAGTGGCTCTGGTTCCGACATGGGGCTCACCTGATACTGGTGACTGTGGTCTCCTTCTATGCCTCACCAGGACCTGGTGATTCTGATCCCCATCTGGGCCTTGCATGGTCCTAGTGACTCTGGTCCTCACCTAGGCAGCATTGCGACCTGGATACTGTATTCCACACCTGGGCCTCACTTTGACCGGGGACCTCTGGTCAAACTCTGGGCCTCAATCTAAACTGCTTACTTTGGTTCCCTTTTAGGGCCGCACCCTTACCTGGTGACTCTCGTCCCTCCCTGGGCTTCACTTGGACCTGGTGAATCTGGTCATTACCGGGTCGTCACCTGCACCTGGTGACTCTGGTCACCACCTGGTTCTCACCTGGACTTGGTGAATCTTCTTGCCACCTGGGCCTCACCTGGACCTTGTGACTGTGGTCCCCACCTGGATCTCCCCTGGATCTGGTGGTTCTGGTTCCCATATGGGTCTCTCCTGGACTTCGTTCCTGTGGTCTCCTTTGGCCTCACCTGGAACAACACGACCCTGATCCATATTTGGGCCTCACCTGGACCTGGTGACTCTGGTCCTTACCTGGGCATCATTGGGACCTGGTTACTCTCTTCTCTACCTGGGCCTCCCCTGGACCTGGTGACTCTGGTCTCCCTCTGGACCTCACCTTGACTTGGTGACTGTAGTCCCACCTGGGCCTCACCTGGAGGAGGTGACTGGTTCCCACAGGGACCTCACCTGGACCTGGTGACTCTGGTCCTCACATGGGCATCATGGGACCTGGTTACTCAGTTCCACATCGGGGCCTCATCTGGACCTAGTGACTCTCGATCCATCTTGGCCTCACCCTGATGTGGTGACTCTGGTCTCCACCTGTTTATCACCTGGACCGGGTGACGCTGGTCCTCCTCTGGGCCTTAACTGGAGCTGGGGACTCTGGTCCTCAACTGGATCTCAACAGGACCTGGTGAATCCTCTTCTCACTTAGGCCTCGTCTGGACCTTGTGACTCTGGTCTCACCTCGGCATCAATGGGACATGGTTACTCTGTTCCCCACACGGGACTCACCTGGACCTGATAACTTTGATCCACACTTTGGCCTCACATGGCCCTGATGACTCTGGGCACCCCACCTAGGCCTCAATCTGGACCTGGTGACTGTGGTCCCCACCTGGGTCTCACCTGGACCTGGTGACTCTCATTCCCACATGAACCACACCTGGACCTGGTGACTGTGGTGTCCTTCTAGCCTCACATTTACCTGGTGACTCCGGTCCCCACCAGGGCCTGACCTGGATCTGGTGACTATGGCCTGCAGGTTGGCCTCACCTGGACCTGGTGAGTGGGGTTGCCACCTGGGCCTCACCCATACCTGGTGACACAGGTCCCCACGTGGGCCTCACTTGGACCTGGTGAATCTGGTCCTTACCTGGTCCTCACCCAGAACTGGTAACTCTGGTCACCACCTGGGCCTCACCTGGACCTGGTGAATCTGGTCCCCATCTGGGCATCACCCAGTCCTGGTGGTTTTGTTCCCCACCTTGACCTGATTGCTGTGGAATATTTCTTGGCCTCACCTGGAATTGGTGACTCTGATTCGATTTGGGCATCACCCAGATCTGGTGACTCTGGTCCTCACCTGGGCATCATTGGGACCTCGTTACTCTGTTCCACACCTGAGCCTCACCTGGACATGATGACTCTGGACTCCCTCTGGGCCTCACCGTGACCTGGTGACTCTGGTCCCCATCTGGATGTCACCAGGACCAGGTGATTCTGGTACCCCTCTAGGCCTCAACCAGACCTGGTGACTCTGGTCCTCAACTGGGGCTCACCTGGACCTAGTGAATATGCTCCAAACCTGGGCCTCATCTGGACCTGGTGACTCTGGTAACTACCTGGGCATCATTGGGACATGGTTCCTCTGCATGGCCTGCAGGTTGGCCTCACCTGGACCTGGTAACTCTGGTCCTCACTTTGGCCTCTTCTGTACTAGGTGACTCCGGCCCCACCTGGGCCTCACCTGGACCGGGTGACTCTGATCCTCAGCAGCATGCCTCAAATGCACCTTTCCACTAGCTGCGTCCTAAAGGCTGTGAGAATGTAGCTACATTGTAAGTCAGGAGGTTCCATGTATACCACTCTACTTCACAAGAAACACAAGTATTGAAGCCTACAGCTAGCTCCTTTTGTCCTATGAGCTTCTGACGAACACGTCTAGTGAGGATGTTCGAAATTTCATCTGAAAGCCAGTGGAACTGTGAGGGACTGGGGGTGAGCTCAAATCTCAGAAGAAAGTACCCTTTGGACACTGCGTTCCACTAGCTTCTCATGTATGGAACTTAGTATCTAGCACCAATCCTAGAGAGCAGTTCTTCACATATCTCTGGATTGGGCTTGGAGACACTAGTCATGTCGGCCGGCAACTTCCACTAACCTCTCACAACCCTTCTGTCACGATGCGAGCCTAGGCCTGATAGCAGCGAAGTGTACCTGCAGTCAGCACGTGGGAGGTACAGGGCACAAGTTCAACTCTCAGAAGTGTGTATGCTTTACAGACAGATGTCTGCTAGACACTTATTGATGGAAGCTAGAACCGAGGTACACTTTAATTGAACAAGGACGTTGGCAATCGCTGTATTGAACTCAGACACACGTGAGTACAGGCCTGTCACTTCCACATGCTTTTCACACAACCTCTTCCAGAACCTAACATAAAGATGCTAGGACCTATGTCTACAGGCAGTCAGGATGCGGGACGGTCCTGCCCTTACCTCAGCTCTTACAAGGAAGCATGGCTAGAAGTCAGCTTTCAACTAGCTGTGTTCTTATGGCAGTGAGAATGTAGCAGTATTCTAATTCAGGAAGTTCCAAGATGACCACTCTACTGTACCTGGAGATATCTTCCAGGTCTGCATTGTTCCACTGGCATCTCACAAGATTCTGACAAAAGTCTATGGTGAAGATGTTTGATAATCATTCTGCAGGCAGTACCGGACCGTGAGGGACTGAGTGCGAGCTCAACTCTGTAAAGTAAGTTGCTTTTGGACAGGACGTTCAACAAGCTTCTCACCTATGGAACTTAGTATGTAGCACCAGTCTAACACAGGAATTACTAGGAAATCGCTGGATTGAGCTTGGAAGCACTAGTCTTGTGTGCCGGGACTTTCCACTTACCTCTCACAACACTTCAGTCACGCATCGAGCCTAGGCCTGTTAGCAGTGAAGTGTACCTGCAGGCAGGATGTGGGAAGTACAGGCCATAAGCTCAACTCTCAAAAGTGTGTACGCCTGGGAGGCAGATGTCTGCTACCCACTCTTACATGGGAGTTAGAAACTAGCTACACTCTGAAGAAGGCCATTTGAAATCGGTGTATTCAACTCAGATAATTGGGAATACAGGCCTGACACTTCCACATGCATTTCGCCGTCCTCTCCCAGCACCTAACATAAGGATATTAGCAGTTATGTCTACGGGCAGGCAGGTTGCGGGAGGGTCCTGCCCTGAGCTCAGCTCTCAAAAGGAAACATGCCTAGAAGACAGCTTTCTACTAGCTCGTTCTGATGGCCATGAGACCATAGCAGCACTGAAAGGCGGGACGTTCCATGAATACCGCTCTACTGCACCTGGATACACAACCATTGAAGCCTGCAGCTGGCCCTTGCGTCCTATGAGACTCTGACAAACATGTCTAGTGAGGATGTTCGTATCTGCATCTTCAGGCAGTGTGGACTGGGAAGGACCGTGTGTCAGCTCATCTAGCAGAAGGAAATTCCCCATAGAGAGTGCTTTCAGCTAGGTACTCCGGTTTGGAAGTTAATATGTAGCTCCCATCTGAGGGAGGAATTCCTCGGAAGTCGCTGGATTGAACTAAGAGACACTTGCCTCTCGCAAAACTTGCGTCCCGTATCGAACGAAATCCTCTGGAAGTGAAGCGTACAGGCGGTCAGCATGTGGCGGGTACAAGCCATAAGCTCAATTCAGAGGAGAGTGCATGCCTTGCAGGCAGGTGTCCACTAGGCGCGAAATTGACGAGGCTGTCACTTGGTTCTCACTCCACCACTCTCCCGCATACAACGAAATGCTGTGAAAGTGGATCGTACAGGCAGTCAGGATGGGGGAGGTACAGGCCATAAGCTAAACTCTCAGAAGTGTGTATGCTTTGCAGGCTGATTGCTAGACACTTATCGAGGCGAGGTATACCACTGCTACACTCTAATTGTCCAAGGACGTTGGCAATCGCTGTATTCAACTCAGATACACGTGAGTACAGTCCTGACACTTCCACTGGCATTTCTCCAACCTCTCCCAGCACGTAACGTAAGGATGTTAGCAGCTATGACTATGGGCATGCAGGATGCGGGAGGGTCCTGCCCTGAGCTCACCTCTCACAAGAGACCATGCCTTGAAGCCAGCTTTCAACTAGCTGCGTTCTAATGGCCGTGAGACCATAGCAGTCTTCTAACTCAGGAGGTATGAAGAATACCACTCTACTGCAGCTGGAGACACCTTCCAGGCCTGCATTATTCCAGTTGCTACTCACAAGCTTCTGACAAACGTCTCTGGTGAAGAGGTTCAAAACTCATTCTGCAGGCAGGGTGGAACTGTGAGGGACGGGGTGTGAGCTCAACTCTTGGAAGAGAGATGCTTTTGGACTCGGGGTTCAGCTAGTTCTCATGTATGGAACTTGGTATGTAGCACCTGTCTAAGACAGGATTACTAGGAAATCGCTGGCTTGAGCTTGGAGGCACTAGTCTTGTGTGCCGGGACTTTCCACTTACCTCTCACAACACTTCAGTCACGCATCGGGCCTAGGCCTGTTAGCAGCGAAGTGTAACTGCAGGCAGAATGTGGGAAGTAGAGGCCATAAGCTCAAATCTCAATAGTGTGTACACCTGGGAGGCAGATGTCTGCTACCCACTCGTACATGGGAGTAAGAAAGTAGCTACAGTCTTTGAAGAAGGCCGTTTGAAATCGCTGTATTCACATCAGATATTCGTGAGTACAGCCCTGACACTTCCACATGCATTTCGCCGTCCTCTCCCAGCACCTAACATAAGGATATTAGCAGTTAACGTCTTCGGGCAGGCAGGATGCGGGAGGGTCTTGCCCTGAGCTAGCTCTCAAACGGAAGCATACCTAGAAGCCAGCTTTCTACTAACCGCGTTCTGATGGCCATGAGAACCTGACAGCCTTGTTATTCAGGATGTTCCATGAATACGCTTTACTGCACCTGGAGACACAACCTTGGAGCCTGCAGATTGCTCCTTGCATCCCATGAGCTTCTGACAAACATGTCTAGTGAGGATATTCGTAACTGCATCTGCAGGCAGTGTGGAACTGGGAAGGACCGCGTGTCAGCTCATCTCGCAGAGGGAAATTCCCCAGAGAGAGTGCTTTCAGCTAGGTACTCAGGTTTGGAAGTTAGTATGTAGCTCCCATCTGAGGGAGTAATTCCTCAGAAGTCGCAGGATAGAACTAAGAGACACTAGCCTCTCGCAAAACCTATGTCCCGTTTTCAACGAAATCCTTTGGAAGTGAAGCATACAGGTGGTCAGCAAGAGGGAGGATCAAGCCATAAGCTCATCCAAAGGAGTGTGCATCACTTGGAGGCAGCTGTCTGCTAGGCACAAAATTGACAAGGCAGACACTTGGTTCTCACTCCGCTCCTGTCCCGCATAGAATGGAATGCAGTGGAAGAGATCCGTACAGGCTGTCAGATTGTGGGAGGTACAGGCCATAAGCTCAACTCTGAGAAGCGTGTATTCTTTGCAGACAGATGTCTGCTAGCCACTCTTTTATGGGAGTTAGAACCTAGCTACACTTCAATTGAACAAGGCTGTTGGAAATCGCTGTATTGAACTCAGTTACACGTGACTACAAGCCTGAAACGTCTACATGCTTTTCACAACCTCTTCCAGCACCTAACATAAGGATGTTAGGACCTATGTCTACAGGCAGTCAGGTAGCAGGAGGGTCCCACCCTTACCTCAACTCTCACAAGGAAGCATGTTTAGAAGCCAGCTTTCAACTACCTGCATTCTTCTGGCCCAGAGAACGCAGCAGTATTCTAACTCAGGAGGTTCCAAGTATACCACTCTACTCCACCTGGAGACACCTTCCAGGCCTGCATTATTCCACTTGCGTCTCATAAGATTCTGACAAGCGTCTCTGGTGAAGACGTTGGAAACACATTCTGCAGTCAGTGTGGAACTGTGAGGGACTGCGTGTGAGCCCAACTCTCGGATGTAAGTTGCCTTTGGATGCAGGGTTCAATTAGCTAGTATGGAATTTAGTATGTAGCACCAGTCTAAGACAGGAATTACTAGGAACTCGTGGGATTGAGCTTGGAGGCACTACTCTTGTGGGCCTTACCTGGGCGAGGTGACTGGTTCCCACCTGGGACTCACCTGGACCTGATAACTTTGCTCCACACTTTGGCCTCACCTGGCCCTGATGACTCTGGGCCCCCACCTAGGCCTAAATCTGGACCTTGTGGCTGCGGTCTCCACCTGGGCCTCATCTGGACCTAGTGACTCTGTTTCCTTCCTCGGCATCATCGGGACATGGTTACTCTATTCCCCACTGGGACTCACCTGGACATGGTAACTCTAGTCCTCACTTTGGCCTCTTCTGTACCAGGTGACTCTGGCCACACCTGGGCCTCACCTGGAACTGGTGGCTCTGATCCTCAGCATGGCCTCACCTGACCTGGTGACTGTAGTTCCCACTGGGACCTCACCTGGATCACATGTCTCTGGTCCCCACCTGGGCCTCACCTGGACCTGGTGCCTCTGATAACCACCTGTGTAGCATCAGGACATGGTTACATTGTTCCCTAATATGGACACACCTGGAACTGTTAACTCTGGTCTTCACCTGGGCCACACCTGGACATGGTGACACTGGTTCCCACCTGGGTCTCACCTGGACCTGGTGAGTCTGATCCCCACCTGGGCCTCACCTATAACTGGTGACTCTCATTCCACATGGAACTCATGTGGACCTGGTGGCTGCAATGTTTCTAGCTTCTCATGTATCTGGTGACTCTGGTCCCCACCAGGGCCTCACCGGGACCTGGTGAGTGTGGTTGCCACATGCACCTCTATCGAACTTTTTACTCTGGTTCTTTCAAGGGCCTCCCCTGTGATCCTGGTCCACCTGAACCTCACCTGGACGTGGTGACTGTTGTCACCACCTGGGACTCACCTGGACCTGGTTACTGAGTTCCACACATGGGCCTCACCTAGACCTGTTGACCATGGACCCCAGCCATCCCCACATGGACGTTGTTCCACACATGTTGCCTCTGGTCTCCACCTGGGTGTCACGTGTACCTGGTATCTCTGGTCCTCACCTGGGCCTCATATGGACTTGTTGCCTCTGGTCCCCACCTGGTCTTCATGTGTACCTGGTAACTCTGGTTCTCACTGGGCCTCATCTGGACCTGGTGACTCTGTTCCCCACCTGGCTGCACATGGATCTTGTGACTCTGCTCCCCACATGGACCTCTCCTGGACCTGGTGACTTGCTTTCCAACATGGACCTCACCTGGTTCTGGTGACTCTGGTCCTCAGTTTTCCCTCACCTGGACCTGGTGACTCTCATCCCCACTTTGACCTAACTGAGATCTGGTGAATCGTGTCCCCACCTAGGTCTCACCCGTACCTGGTGACTCTTGTCCCGAGCTATGCCTCAATTCGACCTGATGAATCTGGTCCTCACATGGTCCTCACGTGGACGTGGTGAATCTCTTCCCCACCTGTGCTTCACCTGGATGTAGTGACTCTGGTCCCCTCCTGGGCCTCTCCTAGACCTGGTGACACTCTTTCCAACATGGAACTCACCTGGATCTGGTGATTTTGGTCCTCAGTTTGGCCTCACCTAGACCTGGTGACTCACGTCCCCACTTTGACCAAACACAGAAACTGGTGAGTCTTGTCCCCACTGAGGCCTCACGCAGACCTGGTGACTCTTGTCCCCAGCTATGCCTCAATTCGACCTGATGAATCTGGTCCTCACGTGGGCCTTACCAGGACCTGGGACTCAACTGGATAGAGTGGCTCTGGTTCCCACATGGGGCTCACCTGATTCTGGTGACTGTGGTCTCCTCTTATGCATCACCAGGACCTGGTGATTCTGATCCCCATCTGGGCCTTGCATGGCCCTAGTGACTCTGGTCCTCACCTAGGCTTCATTGGGACCTGGATACTCTATTCGACACCTGGGCCTCATTTGAACAGGGACCTCTCGTCCCACTCTGGGCCTCAAACTGGTCCCCACCTGGGCCTCACCTGGATTTGGTGACTCTGGTCACCATCTGGGTGTCACCTGGACTTGGTGAATCTTGTTGCCACCTGGGCATCACATGGACCTTGTGACGGTGGTCCCTACCTGGACCTCACCTGGGCTCTGGTTCCCATATGGGGCTCTCCTGGACCTGGTTCCTGTGGTCTCCTTCTGGCTTCACCTGGACCAATACGACTCTGATCCATATTGGGCCTCACCTGGACCTGGTGACTCTGGTCCTTACCTGGGCATCATTGGGAACTGGATACTCTCTTATATACCTGGGCCTCACCTGGACCTGGTGACTCTGGTCCCCCTCTGGACCTCACACTGACCTGGTTACTATGGTCCCACCTGGACTCACCTGGACGAGGTGACTGGTTCCCACAGGGAACTCTCCTGGACCTGGTGACTCTGGTCCTCACATGGGCATCATTGGACCTGGCTTCTCAGTTCCACATCGGGGCCTCACCTGGATCTAGTGATTCACATCTCCCTCTGGGCCTCACCCTGACATGGTGACTCTGGTCCCCACCTGGATATCACCTGTACCGGGTGACTCTGGTCCCCCTCTGGGACTCACCCAGAGCTGGGGACACTGGTCCTCAACTGGGCCTCAACAGGACCTGGTGAATCTACTCCTCACTTAGGCCTCGTGTGGACCCTGTGACTCTGGTCCCACCAGGGCATAAATGGGACATGGTTATTCTGTTCCCCACCTGGGACTCACCTGGTCCTGATACTTTGATCCACACATTGGCCTCACCTGCCCTGTTGATTCTGGGCCCCCACCTAGGCCTAAATCTGGACCTGGTGACTGTGGTCCCCACCTGGGTCTCACCTGGACCTGGTGACTCTCGTTCCCACATGAACCACACCTAGACCTGGTGACTGTGGTGTACTCCTAGCCTCACATTTCCCTGGTGACTCCGGTATCCACCAGGGCCTCACCTGGATCTGGTGACTCTGGCCTGCAGGTTGGCCTCACCTGGACCTGGTGACTCTGGTCAGCACCTGGACCTCACCTGGAGCTGGTGTAGCTGGTCCCCATCTGGGCCTCACCCTGTCCTGGTGACTTTGTTCCCCACCTGGACCTGATTGCTGTGGACTCCTTCTTGGCCTCACCTGGAAGTGGTGACTCTGATCCTATCTGGGCCTCACCCAGATCTGGTGACTCTTGTCCTCACCTGGGCATCATTGGTACCTGGATACTCTGTTCCACACCGGAGCCTCACCTGGACATGATGACTCTGGAACCACTCTGGACCTCACCCTAACCTGGTGATTCTGGTACCCATCTGGATGTCACCTGGACTAGGTGATTCTGGTACCCCTCTAGGCCTCAACCAGATCTGGTGACTCTGGTCCTCAACTGGGCCTCACCTGGACCTAGTGAATATGCTCCCCACCTGGGCCTCATGTGGACCTGGTGACTCTGGTCCCTACCTGGGCATCATCGGGACATGGTTACTCTATTCCCCACTGGGACTCACCTGGACCTGGTAACTCTGTTCCTCACTTTGGCCTCTTCTGTAGCAGGTGACTCTGGCCACACCTGGGCCTCACCTGGAACTGGTGACTCTGATCGTTAGCATGGCCTCTCCTCACCTTGTGACTATGGTTCCCACTGGGACCTCACCTGGACCTCATGTCTCTGGTCCCCACCTGGGCCTCACCTGGACCTGGTGTCTCTGGTACCCACCTGGGTAGAATCAGGACATGGTTACACTGTTCTCTAACAGTGACCCACCTGGACCTGTTAAATCTGGTCTTCACCTGGGCCACACCTGGACATGGTGACACTGGTTCCCACCTGGGTCTCACCTGGACCAGCTGAATCTGATCCCCACCTGGGCCTCACCTATAACTGGTGACTCTCGTTCCCACATGGACCTCATGTGGACCTGGTGGCTGAAGTGTTTCTAGCTTCTCAAGTACCTGGTGTCTCTGGTCCCCACCACGCATCACCGGGACCTGGTTAGTGTGGTTGCCACCTGCAACTCACCGGGACCTGGTGACTCTGGTCTGCACCTAAGACTACCCTTGATCTGGTGACTGTGGTCCCCACCTGGACCTCACCTGGACGAGGTGACTGGTTCCTACAGGGATCTCACCTGGACCGGGTGAATCTGGTCCTCCCATGGGCATCATGGAACCTGGTTACTGAGTTCCACATCGGGCCTTCACCTGGACCTAGTGACTCTCGTCCAACACTTGGCCTCACCCTGACGTGGTGACTCTGATCCCCACCTGGATATCACCTGGACCGGGTGACTCTGGTCCCCCTCTGGGCCTCACCCAGAGCTGGGGACTCTGGTCCTCAACTGGGCCTCAACAGGACCTGGTGAATCTACTCCTCACTTAGGCCTCAACTGGACCATGTGACTCTGGTCCCACGTGGCATCATAGGACATGGTTACTCTGTTCCCCAACTGTGACTCACCTGGACCTGATAACTTTGTTCCAAAATTTGGCCTGACCTGGCCTTGATGACTCTGGACCCCCACCTAGGCCTCAAACTGGACCTGGTGACTGTGGTCCCCACCTGGGTCTCACCGGGACCTGGTGACTCGCGTTCCCACATGAACTACACCTGGACCTGGTGACTGTGGTGTCCTTCTAGCCTCACGTTTTCCTAGTGATTCCAGTCCCCACCAGGGCATCCCCTGGATCTGGTGACTCTGGACTGCAGGTTGTCCTCAACTGGACCTGGTGTGGGGTTGCCACCTGGGCCTCACCCATACCTGGAGACTCAGGTCCCCACGTGGGCCTCACTTGGACCTGGTGAATCTGGTCCTTACCTGGTCCTCACCCGGACCTGGTGACTCTGGTCACCACCTGGGAATCACCTGGACCTGGAGAATCTGGTCCCCCTCTGGGCCTCACCCAGTCCTGGTGACTTTGTTCTCCCTCTGGTCCAGATTGCTGTGGACTCCTTCTTGGCCTCACCTCCAACTGGTAACTCTAATCCTATCTGGGCTTCACCCAGATCTGGTGACTCTGGTCCTCACCTGGGCATCATTGGGACCTGGTTACTCTGTACCACACCTGAGCCTCACCCGGACATGATGACTCTTGGAACCCCTCTGGACATCACGCTGACCTGGTGACTCGAGTCCCCATCTGGATGTCACCTGGACCAGGTGATTCTGGTACCCCTCTAGGCCTCAACCAGACCTCGTGACTCTGGTCCTCAACTGGGGCCTCACCTGGACCTAGTGAATATGCTCCCCACCTGGGCCTCATGTGGACCTGGTGACTCTGGTTCCTACCTGGGCATCATCGGGACATGGTTACTCTATTACCTACTGGACTCACCTGGACCTGGTGACTCTGTTCCTCACTTTGGGCCTCTCTGTAGCAGGTAACTGTGGCCCACCTGGGCCACACCTGGAACTGGTGACTCTGATCCACAGCATGGCCTCACCCTGACCTGGTGACTGTGGTTCCACTGGGACCTCACATGGACTTCATGTCTCTGGTCCCCACCTGGGCCTCACCGGGACCTGGTGTCTCTGGTACCCACCTGGGTAGAATCAGGACATGGTTACACTGTTCCCTAACAGGGACCCACCTGGACCTGTTAACTCTGGTCTTCACCTGGGCCACCTGGACATGGTGACACTGGTTTCCCACCTGGGTCTCACCTGGACCGTTGAGTCTGACCCCCCTGGGCCTCACCTGTAACTGGTGACTCTCGTTCCATGGAACTCATGTGGACCTGGTGGCTGCAGTGTTTCTAGCGTCTCATGTACCTGGTGACTCTGGTCCCCACCAGGGCCTCACCGGGACCTGGTGAGTGTGGTTGCCACGTGCAACTCACCTGGACCTGGTGACTTGGTCTGCACCTGAGACTATCCTGGGTCTGGTGACTGTGGTCCCCACCTGGGCCTCACTGGCCCTGTGACCATGGTCCTCAACTGGGGTGTATTTGGGACCCGGTTACTGTGTTCCAATCTGGACCTCACCTGGACCAGGTGACTCTATTCCCCCTCTGGGTCTCAACCTGAACTGGTGACTGTGAATCCCACTTTGGCCTGTCTTGGTCCTGCTGTCTTGTTTTGCCACCTGTGCCTCACCTCGAACTGTTGACTCTGGTTTATTCAAGATCCTCCCCTGTACCTGGTGATCCTGGTCCCCACATGGGCCTCACCGGACGTGGTGACTGTTGTCACCACCTGGGACTCACCTGGACCTGGTTACTGTGTTCCACACCTGTGCCTCAAGTAGCCTGTTGACCATGGTCGCCAGCTGGCCTCACAGGACCTGTTTCCTCTGGTCCCCA